>NC_056737.1:594360379-594662879 GCF_019279795.1 Protopterus annectens | reverse complement strand
GGCAGTAAATTTTTATGGTGTCAAGTTGCCAGCCCAGCGGCCAACCTTCAAAGAAGGCACACCCACACATGCTCGCACCTACCTGCATGTCTTTTAGATTCACTCAATTGCGCATAGGACATGTAGACTCCGCACAAATGGCGCTCCAGTCAAGAATCAAACAGGAGAACCTCTTGCTGTGAGGTGACAATGCTAACTGCTGTGCCACCGCAGCTGTGTTCCTGACATTATCAGGATTAATTGACCATCTAAGACTGACAGCAATATCTCACAGGGTAAACTACAAATTTAACTGTATCTCTGATATTTCATGCAGGTGGAGATGAATCCCTCTGCAAAGTATATGAAGAGTTGAGCTTAAAAAAAAGTAAGCTTCCCCTTCCTTTTATTCCAATGCAAGAAAACAAAAGTTTTAAAAAAGTACAAGCCGATTTCTGGCACCTACACAATACTGGAACCACACTGTAGGGAGAAAAGAAACCTAAGGACTGAGTTAAACTGTAGGACAGGGCGGAGTTTTCCTTTAAGCTTCTGACATATTACGTGAAGATTATCAACTACAGGTGAAACAAGATGACCCGATGCTTCCTTGTTATAAATACTCACACAGTAATCTCATCTAATAGTGAAACTTTGTTTCATCCCAGGTTAACTATTTTCTTCACTTACTTAGCACTAAAAGGTATAAACAGGTTATTTAATTGGCTGTTTGTCTGCAACACTGTTTCATTCATTTGCAACACTGTAACTCCTTTGCTCCCCATATCATTACTACCAGAGCAGGGGCAGACAGATCTCATCATTACTTTCTGTTTTGATCATTATGACCCACATTAACTGCTGTTGGTTGTTCTGTATGAGAAATTACTTGTATTTGAGCACTAACAGCTTAATCTGTGTTTTTAGACATCGTAGATATTCCCGAGTACTGCTGACACTTGGCAGTTGCAGTTTGTAAACCTGTTTTTAAATCTGTGCTTGCATAAACACAATATTTTAATAATGATATTATGCCTTTAGGAGCAGGAAGATCATTGGTAGCACAAGCAGAAATACCATTTAAATTTCTTGAGTGAAGTCTTGCATTTAGACGTTCTATTTTGGCCAAGCTTTCTCACTGTTCTTCACCTGGAAGTGTTTATTCTCATATTCGTCCTACTCTGTGGGGGGGGGGGGGTTGTTATTTACACTTAACTTTAGAAAGTACAGCAATATACTTCAGTGCAATCAATTCAAGTCTCTCCTTCTTGGAATAAACAGTTTTCCTGCACGGTGGTGGCCTCGAAAGTGCTGGGGCACATCCTAAGTTTTATCACACAAACTGATGCACAGATAAACATAACTAAACACACACACATACAAGCACACAAGAAAAGTACAGTTGTGTACCTACCATAAATGTAGATGTTTGAGTGTATTCACTGTTGCAGTCATTACACTTGGGTTATCCTGCTGGCAGGCTACCAGCAGTCGGCCAGAATTCCAAAGTCTAGGTCCGGCGTCGGTTGCTGTCGCCTCTTCCCTGACATCAGTGTGCCAGGGGTATAAAAGATGCAGCCGATGCCATTTTCTTCAGTTTTTCTTGCCCCAGATGTCAGGTGCCCCCAAATAGGTAGGCTGAAAAAATTATGCCAAAAAGCATGCATGTACTAAAATAAACATTTCCTTCATCTACAAGCAAATACACCACATAGGTTGTATAGAATAGAGAAGTACAGAAGAGTCCCGGCAAAGAAAAAAGGGGGATGGTGGGTGGGTAACCTGGACTGCAACAGTGAATACACTCGAACATCTACATTTATGGTAAGTACACAACTGTACTATGTTCATCATGTTTCACTGTTGCAGTCATTACACTTGGGTTGAATCCCAAAGCTGAGGTTGGGTGGCTGGGCCTAAATAGGATTAGGAGAGGGTACCAGGCCCTGCAGAACTGCAGTGGCAAAGCCTGCTCTGGATTTAGAGTAGAGAGGTAAGTGGTAGTGCTTGTTGAAAGTGTGCACTGAACTCCAGGTTGCAGCCTCTAAAATGTCTTTGGTTGGTACTCCTCTAAGGAAGGCTGCTGAAGTGGCTGCTGCTCTGGTAGAATGTGGCCTAATGCCCTTAGGCACTGATTTGCCATGTTGTGAATAGCAGAAGCGAATGCAGTGTCCTATCCATTTTGAAATAGTCTGCTTTGAGATAGGCTTTCCTTGTGATCCTGCAGCATAAGCTACAAACAGTTGCTCAGTTTTTCTGAAAGCTTTTGTTTTGTCCAAGTAGAATCGTAGCTGTCTGTGTATGTCCAAAGCGTGCAGAAGTCTATCCCCTTTATTCTGGGGATTTGGATAGAATGTTGGCAAATGAATGGTTTGATTAAAAGCCACACTGGATACTACCTTTGGCATAAATGTTGGGTTTGTCCTTAGAGAGACCCTGTCCTGATGAAAAATAATGAAAGGTTCCACTGCCATTAATGCCTGTAACTCTGAGACTCTTCTTGCTGAAGTTATTGCTAGGAACAGAGCAGTTTTAAATTATAAGAATTTTATATCAGCTGTATTGACTGGCTCAAAAGGAGGCAGTGTGAGTTTTTCTAAAACAAAATTGAGGTCCCAAGTAGGTATTGGTGCTCTCCTTGGGGGTCTTATGTTTTTTGCCCCTCTGAGGTACTGTCTTAGTAGTGGATGAGAGAAAATAGGAGGTTCCGTATTGTAATGAGCTGAAATGGCAGAGGCATGGATCTTAATCGATGAGAAGGATAGGCCTTTGTCCAGAATCTCAGTTAGGTATTGTAAAATCTGAGGTATATTTGGAACAAGTGGTTCGAGTCCTTGTGCCTGGTTCCAAGCACAGAATCTCTTCTATTTTTCTCCATAAAATTTCCTAGTGCTGGGTCTCCTGGCTTCTAAAATGACATCCATAACAGCTTTAGAGAGAGGTATAGTTTGAGTGGCTATATTATCTGCCATGCAGCCAGATTTAAGGTTCTGAGTTGACTGTGCAGAATCCAATTGTTTTGTTGAGTCAGAAGATGAGGAATTTGAGGTAAAGGCCAGGCTGGGCCTTGAGACAAGCTCTTTAGGATTGGGTACCAGTGCTGGCGTGGCCAGTCTGGGGCAATCAGGATCATTTTTGGCTTCTCTTGTCTGACTTTTAGGAACACCTTGGGAAGAAGAGGCAGTGGAGGAAAGGCATAAACTGTCAGGGTTTTCCAGCTGAATGATAGGGCATCCACTTTCCATGCTTGTGAGTGATAGGTTCTTGTGCAGAATCTCTGAAGTTGGCAGTTGTGAGGGGATGCAAAAAGATCTATGTCTGGGCGTCCCCATTTCCTTGTTATCATGCTGAAGACCTGTGGATTTAGTTTCCATTCGTGAGGATCCATGAGATTTCTGCTTAGTTCATCTGCCAGTGTATTTTTCATTCCTGGCAGGAATTGTGCCTGCAGATGTACTTGATAGGTCAGTGCTGTGTTCCACAAAGCCATGGCTTGCCTGCAGAGGGGGTAGGAATGTGTGCCTCTTTGCTTGTTTATGTACCACATAACTGTGGTATAATCGTCTTTAGTAATAGTTGTCCTGGATGTAGTAGATCCTTGAAGGGTGTCAGGGCATTCTGTACAGCTAGCATCTCTTTTTGATTGATATGAAGATGCATTTGCTCCTTGGGCCACGTGTCCTGAATACATTTTCCTGCCATGTGTGTCCCCCAGGCATAATCCGATGCATCTGTTGTTATTGTCTGCCTGGCTGTGGGTAAGGTGAAAGGCTGTCCCTTGTTGTGGTGACAGGCCAGTGCCCACCATCGAAACTCCTGTTGCAGGCAGGGAATTAGAGTTATAAGTGTTTCCAGGCTGTGGCAATGTTGAGTCCAAACACTTTTAGATACCATTGTAGTTTCCTCATATGCAGTCTTGCATATGGAATTAGTAGAATGCAGGATGCCATGAAGCCCAGGGCCTGCAGAATTTTTCTTGCAGGGAGCTGGGTCTTTGTTGCCATCATTTGAAAGTAATGAGTCAGTTGCCTTTGCTTGTCTGGTGTGAGATAAGCCATCTGGGCAGTTGTATTTAAGCTTGCACCCAGGAATATTATCTCTTGAGAGGACACTAGTTTTGATTTATTTTCATTTACTGTGTACCCTAGGCAAACTAGTAATCTTTTTACAAACGCCAGATGCTTTAGTAGAATGTCCTTGCTCTCTGCTTGAAAAAGGCAGTCATCCAAGTCGGGATATATTTGAATTCCTTTTTGTCTGCAAAATGCAATTACTGGTGCCAGGCATTTTGTGAAGACCCTGGGTGCAGTAGATAAGCCAAAGGGCAGTGCAGAAAATTGGTAATGCATTGAGCCAGCTATGAATCTGAGGTATCTTCTGCAAGATTGTCTGATTGGGACATGCAGGTATGCCTCCTTGAGGTCCAAAGTAACTAGCCAAGCCTCCTTGCCCAGCATGGGTAGAAGTTGCTGCAGTGTTAACATTTTGAATTTTGGAACATCCGGAAAGTATTTAGGATTGACAGGTCCAGTATTGGTCTCCAGGCTTTGTCCTTTCTGGGTACCAGGAAAAGTCTTGAGTAAAATCCTTGTCCCTGTTCTTGCTGTGGTACTCTTTGAATAGCTCTCATGTCCATGAGAGCAGAAATTTGTTTTTGTGCCTCTGCCCATTGGTTTTGTGGCAGGTCCGGCATACCTTTTGATTTTGGAAGGGTGTGAAAGTGGAACCTGTAACCCTGAGAAACAATATTCAGTACCCATTTGTCCTGGGTGATCATGTGCCAATTATGTGAGAAAAATGCTAGCTTTCCCCCTAAGGGTGAAGGCCAGTTTCTGCTAAACCTAGGTGGTTGAACCTGTAAGAAATCCTTTACTGTCTGCATTGATTTTGCTTTATCCTCCATTTTCTTTAACACCTCTACTGCCTTAACACCAAACAAAGTATCATGCTGTAGTGGAGCATCCAATAATTTTACTTTAACATGTTCAGGTAAACTTTGTTCTTTCAACCAAGCATGCCTTTGAATGACAGAGCCTGTAACTGCGGCTCTCCAAGAAGCCTCTAATGAATCAAAACCAAATTGCAGAGTATGCTTTCCCACTTGTTCAGCTGCATGCAATAAATCCTGCATTTCCTTATTGTCAGGACATTCTGAGTTTGTAAGCATTTTCTGTTTTAACAAAGATATGAGGTACTGTTGATATTTAAGCATGTGAAACTGGTAGTTTAAAGCCCTTACAGCTAAAGTAGCAGAAGTGCAAACTTTTTTCCCCCATCTGTCCAGAGCTCTAGAATCCCTATCAGTGGGAACAGGGTATTTTGCAGTGGAAGCCTTTACCCCTTTGGGACCCTGAGAAATTGTTTCTGGGTCAGCAGCAGGGTTTTTATAAAGACATTTATGAGAGTCTGGGACCCTGTAGTACCTGTCTGGCTTGACTGGTGCAGGGGTAAAGAATCAGGAGACAGACTGGATTCAGAGAAAACATCATCAACTATATCAAGCACAGGGGGGATAGCCAGGGGCCTGTGCTGAGGCAATAAAAGAAAGTCTCTGAGCCTTTTCTTGGATTCTGAATAATCCTGTCTCTCCCAATGGAAATGCTCCCTCATGGTGTGCAAGGTTTCCCCAAAAGAATAATCCTCAGGCAGAGAGGCTGAAGGTATAGATTCTTCTGCATCAGAGTCCTCGTAGGTAGGGAGAGAATATCCCTGATCTGAGGAGGAATCAGAGGAAATAGAAACCTGGTCAGAGGAGTCATAGTCAGTGTCTTGCCTAGGCCTTTTATCAGGAGGGGGATGGGAACCCCTGATCAAAGTAATTAGGTCCTCGGCCATTTTAAGCATCTGTTTCTCTGGCATGAATGACTGTCCAGGAGAGTGCTGTACTTGTTTCCTTGTCTTTAATGGCATTTTTGACTTTACCTTGGCTGCTGTAGTGGACATAATAGTAAGCCGTGAAGGTCTGAAAACACCCTCAGAAGCTCCGGACCCATCTGAGGGAATAGTTTCCGCAGGCCCAATACCTTGAGTTTCCAGAGGCCTAGGTGTCTCCACATGGGAGTCGGACACGGCCTGTGGCTCTGAGGTAGCGGGTGTCAGGGGCTGCGAACACGCCTCACTGAGAACCGACGACTGGCCTGGAAGAGGCTTCGTCGTCGGTTTTGGACCTCGGATGCCTGTCCTTTTCCTTGTCTTTACGTTTTTTATGAATTCCGGTCATTGGTTGTTCCGACGGCATTATGTAGTTAAACCTTCAGCCAAAGTAATGTAAAGCAAAATCAAACCGACGCTTAATAGTGCGTTTGTTGAATCTAGCACAAAACCGACAGCTAGTAACATCGTGGTCAGGGCCTAGGCAAGGAATACAGTAAGAGTGAAAATCCTTATGAGGTATTTGCTTCCCACAAGAAATACAATTGTTAACTTTTACTGACATTGGTCTGGAGCAAGAAAAAGTTTTCCCAATGGGGTACTTAGCTTTATTAAAGACTTTCGAAAATCTCAGGAGTCGGCCGACTGGCACTTGCAAACTGCTTTTGCTTCGGGCACCGCGTGGCAAGAAAGACTGAAGAAAATGGCGTCGGCTGCATATGTTATACCCCTGGTGCACTGATATCAGGGAAGAGGCGACAGCAACCGATGCTGGACCTAGACTTTGGAATTCTGGCTGACTGCGGGTAGCCTGCCAGCAGGATAACCCAAGTGTAATGACTGCAACAGTGAAACACAATGAACATCCAGTCATTACCATTAGGTTTCAAAGTGGAACGATGGAAAACAGTTTTCTTGCATTTAGTAAAACCAGTCTGCATTTGAAAAGACTACTTTCAGTGAGTACAGTCTGTTGAAGTGACATTTACAGAAGATCACATTACCAACTACAGCGCTCCTGTAAGCCTACTTCTACCACCTGCAGATGGCAGCAAAATCAAGGATTACTCAGTCTTTGGCAAGGTACGTAAAAAAGGAAATAGTTTTCTGGCAAGCTGTCTTACAGTTGTTGAGATACGGTAGAAAAAACAGAAAATGGGTTAACATTCTTAACGTAACTCGTCTAGGATGTTCTTCCAGCTACAACTCTGTGTAAGCAGCTGGATTATAAATGAACAAATGTATATCAAAGATTTAGATCAGTACCCTTACTATAATGGAACAACCAAGCAATGCTACACAGCAGGACATATATATACCTAAATGTGTGTGTGTGTGTGTGTGTGGGGGGGGGGGGGCAGGTGTTCAGCTCCAAAAATAGTAACTATCCCACTGGCTCCCAATGTTTCTTTTAAGCAGATGAAAAAAAATCACACAGCTGCACTTAATGAGAAATAATCAACTCAACAGTAACACTTGGCCAACCAAAATAAAAAAATGTGATAAAGGAAGAGGCGTAATGCATAATTATGCTCACTAGACTAAAACAACCATCAAACACCTGGATAGATGGTGTAGATGGATAAAAACATGACCAAGATCCAGATAACCCAAGTCTGATTACTGGCTTGTGTGTTGGAGAAGCCAAGCAGGGGAGGGTTGGAATCAGTGGCTTATGATGGCCCACCATACTAGGGGAACAAAAATGGTGATATGGCCTCTGGCTGCGGTCCACAGCCACGACGTTAAGGCTTCAGGAGCTAATACAGCACAGACCAGGAATATAGGCTTGGCTTATCATATTGGTGATGCTAGTTCTTGATTGGTGTGCTGGTGCAAATGCACACATGCACAGAAGAACACAGTAGGCCCTTTATGGTTATGTGAGTGCTCCCATCAGCCACCTGGGGGGGATAGGGTTTACATGAAAAACACCCCCATAGTCTACACCTGGGGTGATGTGGCTTTTATGAATGGAGGGTGCCATAATAATTCCCTAGCTCTCAGACAATTAGGATTTGTCTGGAAACATGGATGGTGGGGGGGGGTATTAAAGCCACAACCTCAGACATTTGGGATGACAGCACCCCAACCCTTGTCAGCATAAATGAACAGCCATAGACAATGGCAAAAGCAATTCCATGGCAGCCTGGGTGATTGTCTTTTTTTTTAAATGGCTTTTGCCCCGGTACATGTCGTAGCCTTTTGAAAAGAGGAACAAATAAGTGCAAGACCAGCTGGAGAGGAGATGATGGTTGGCAAGCATGGAGGGAAAAACAGACAGAAAAACTGTGTCAAAAAGAGAAATGTCAATATTTCAAGCAGTATATGTAACTGTTAGTGAAATGTTAATAAACTGCACAATTTATATTTTAATGTGAATTTAAAACCTAAAAGTGAATAATAGTTGTAGTTCAAATTACAATTTGTTCCAAAAGTAAATGTAACAATTCAGTCAGGCTACTTCTACGCATTTGAAAACTAATCTTATGACAGTATCTAAGGAACCAGTGAAATGCACTTACTTGATAATCTGGACTAGGAAACACATTGCTGAATCCACCTCCACTAATAAAGTCTACAACCTCATAAGAAATTGTGAATGGATTCTTAAAGGATGTTCCTCCCACGGTTGTTACGTAAGGGCTTTGAATAAGAAACAAAAGTAAAGTAAAAGTTTTTTTTTTTAATTTATCAATTATCTTACTTTAAACAATCTTTAAGCTACAGGATCACTTACAGAGGCACTATGTCAGATTCATACTAAAAGAGGGACTCCCATTTATAGACATGTCTAAAAGAAGTGGATAAAACTAACTTGGAACCCCTGGAGACCT
Organism: Protopterus annectens; assembly: GCF_019279795.1. Taxonomy (NCBI): domain Eukaryota; kingdom Metazoa; phylum Chordata; order Ceratodontiformes; family Protopteridae; genus Protopterus; species Protopterus annectens. Next base: position 594,654,192 of record NC_056737.1, on the reverse strand, counting down.
AAATCACCCTTAACAATTTAAACTATTACATCATTGCTAGCTACAGATCCCAAGCAATGTCCCACAAAGATCATAGAAATTACCTTAACACCACTGAAGTATTATCAAACCAAATACCTTCTTGCTAAAAACTTTAATTACTCAAGCACTGATTGGCACACTTACATCTCTAAAAAATAGTTATGCTCATCATTTCTTATAATATGTAATACCAATGCACTGGAGACTCTTTTTGGAATGGTCCTTACCAACCTAGCTCCCACTGTACCCCACCCCACATCTGGTTAAATCTGATCACAAACTGGTCATCTTCTCTGTCATGCATTTTACTACTACCCAATCGACAAATAAGACGATCTTTAGAGATTGCTCCAGGACAAACCTACTTTAGCTTGTAGAAGATGTATGTAAAATTCCCAATTATCCATTGCAAATAGTCCCAACAGAGACACATTCACCTTTGACCTTTATCAGCACCTAAACAGCTACATAGAAAAGTTAATACCAATCTGTCCTAAATACAATGGTAAATTCAGGAATAAACCTCTCTAGTGGAACTCCCATATAAATAAACTGTATACCAAAGATGAAAAATAATGAAAAGTTGCGAGAAATTCTCATCTCACTACCTCAAGACCACAATGAAACATGCCAGCAAGTAACTTAAGAGCACTAATAGAAAATGTAAAGTAGAATACAAATTTAAGGTTGCCTTAGACACCAAAATTAAACTACAAATCTTTCTTCAGCTAAGTCATAAAAATTAAGAAATAATATCAGGCAATGGGAGCCCTTCATTTGTTCGAAATTTCAAATGTACGAAACTCATATGGCCGACACCATATGAGCGAACGTTTGAAAGGCTGACAAATGATAGCGGAGATCCCGCTACAGTGTGGGACTGGGACATTCCCCTTTCCTGCACTGTAGTGCGATCTCGGAGTGAGAATATTTAAGTAACAGAGGGGTGGGGGGTGCAGGGGGGCTTATCCCCCTGCATAACACAGTTTTACTGTGTTTACAGGTAGGCAAATGGTGGTATTTCAGGATGTTGGTCTTTCAGAATGTCGATCATATGGTGTCGGCCATATGAAAGTTGGCATTCTGAACGGTCGACATTCTGAAGTAGACCCCAGACAATGCACTGAGATAATCCATAATATCACACATTCTAATCCCAAGGATATTGCCAATATATTACCAGGTAAAATTAGTGCTAACCATGTCATCTACCCACACTCTTACTTCTACTATCCCTGAAAATTTAGTTTCTACTGAAATCACCCAAGGACAAGTCTTAGAAACCTTGTCAAAGACTAAAAATAATGCTTCCATGGGACCAGGCAACATACCAGGCTGCACTCCCATCAGTGCTTAGTATGCATTGTTCAAGCCTCTGCTTAAACTGTTCAACCTCAGCCCATCTACGAGATTCTTGTCTGACAGTTGGAGAATATCCTCTGTGACTCACCTACATAATTGTGGGCCTTCTACACACCCAGGTAATTACAGAATCATCAGTCTCACCAACCTTATATGCAAAGCTATGGAATGTCTCACAGCAGATCTCATTCATGCAGACATAGGCAATTTAATTAAACTGGATCTCACTCAGATTGGTTTTATAAATGGCAAGTCCTTTCTAAACCTAATAATCATCTTTGAAAAGGTTAGAAAGACTGCAGACAGATGTCAGTCTGTGCACACTGCTTATCTTGACCTGTCCAGGGCTTCTGATACTATTCGCTATGATGTAATTTTCTGGAAAATTAGACAAACTTAAAGTAAAGCCATATGTTGTCACCTGGACTACATATCGTCTATCCCACAGATTCCAGGTTGTGAAAATAGCTGTAGAATGTGAAATTGTAACAAGCCACGGGGATCCATGCTAGGCCCTTTCCTGTTGGCATTTATTTTGCAAACATCCAGGTCAACATCCCAGAGTGTGGCTTGCCAGGTTTGCTGATGACTGCAACCCTTGTACTGTTATCTGCCCATTCACTGATACTAAACAGCTCCAGCAAGGGCTGGAATATGCACATACCTGGTTTGCTGAAAACAGTCACATGTTAAATACAAAAAGGAACAGTGTAACAGCATTTGGCATAAAAAGCTACTTCGACCTTATATGTTATAAATAGTATTCCTCTTCAGGCAGAAATGGTCATAACAGACCTGGGTACCTATGTGGACAACTTTCTCTGATTCTATTAGCAAGTTTTCACCATAGTCAGGAAATTGTTTTATCTTGCCCAGTTAATTACTAAGTGAATATCTTCAAGAGCCAAAGAAGTCATCCTACAGCTGCATTCTTCCCTTATCAGACCCATCATCAACTACAATACCCCCTTCGGTATGTACAAATCCACGCATATTGCTCAATTAGAAAGGACGCAAAGATTACTAACCAAGAAAAAGAAGGTCTTAAATCCTTCAAATATCCTGAAAGATTGCAATGACTCTACTTATAGTCAGTAGTCTACCACCTTATCCAAGGTGACCTTTGTGTTACATTTGTGAGCCATGAAAACCCAGTCCTATTTGACCTCTTATTTATTCACAAAACTAGTGCCTCCAAGGACCTAAATCTACACCATGCCATAAATAAGCCTTCCTGGAAGGACAGGTTCCTAATACAGCATATTCCCAGTCTGTGGAATAAGCTGGTACTACAGGTCAAAGTGCTATTTTGGCTACCTTTAAGACTAGTCTTGATGTCTCAATGGGTAAACACAAATTTACAACAGGGTTATCATGTAAGATGCTGCTCAGTTCGGGGAGTAAGCAGTATTAAATGCTTGACAAAGGTGGCAGGAACTTTTAAGTTTGTCTACTTAAAGGCTCAAATGTTTATATGGTGAGACATTTTACAGTCCCTGTGATTGCTTGCCTAGTATTATTCCTATGTTCCCAATAATTATGTCAATATAAAGAATGAGCTAGTGCTTCAAGTTTATGTTTGCAATACATCTGCAGTTCCTGGCTAGGATGTCTTCTGTGAGATGTCTCTATGCCCTCCTTCCCTGAGACTGCACGGGCTCTCACCAGAGTTTATGACTTCCACTCAGCCAAGGGTACGCCAATAGGTAGACTGATAATTCTCCCAAATTTCCTATGGGTGTTTGTGCAACTGAGAGTGTGTGTGAAGTGAATGTGTGTGTGAGTGTATCCTGTAATGGACTGGTTAGCTGCCTTTCTTCAACTGCTTGGTGGGATAGGCTCTACTACAGGCATGAACCAAATAAAGTATCAGAAAATGAATGAAATTTATTAAAGAACATTTCTCAATAGTACATTTAAGTAGAGAGCAATTCAGATTTTCTCATTACTCACTGATGTCAGGAGGAAAAATCATTTGAATATGGCACAAGTACAACCTATCTGTTCAGCTAGAAGGTATCCAATATGTGCTTTGAAAAAGGACTGATTTATGAGGTCAAACATGGGCAATGAACAATGAAGAAACTTACACATTAATGCTATAAAAAGTTCACCCTGTGATTACTGGAACATTAAGTAGTCTGTACGATTTAAGACAAGCAGAAATAAGGGCAACAAAAAGGGATAATGTAAATGCATAATTGATAAATTAAATATGTGGGAGCAGATTGTGAAACCACAGGAATATATCATTTAAAGTAACTTAAAAATTACAAGGAATTGGCCAAGAAGGCTCCATAAGTCTTGAGAAAGTGTATACTACCATGCCAGAATTGTAAGCACTGGTATTGGGCTATTAGACAACGAGAGCTATGAAGTAAATAAAAGACTAAAATACAGGCCTTGGGGGGAAAAATATGTGTACCATGCTTCAGGACTGCACAGTGATTGTCTGCAACATTTTATGTGTTGTATGACTTACATTTGTATGTATAATAAACTGAAGTTCTTGTTAAAAAAGGAGAAAGACAAATAAATACCCTTTAGATAAACTGATTCCTCCCACTAGATAAATACTGAACAGCTGTTATGCATATCATAGGTAGTATATATATTACTTGTATATCATTTAGTGTTCAGTTATTGTGCTTACACCCAGAAAATACAACAGATATTGCCCAGCACATTAGATGTAACTATATACAATGGAAACTGCCATGCCCATATGCTCTGATGTCAGATCATACTTGTTCTTGCTAATTGAGTAACTGGTTAAATAAAGCATTCTCCCTGTCTTTGCAGACTACAGTACCATGTTCAATTAACTGTATGGGCATTTCAGGGACCAGGTGGGGGTGGATGAGCTTGAGCAGCTAATCCTGGCTTGCTCATCTCCAGTACTGATGCTACCACAGACTGCAGTACAGATGACACCTAGCAGTGTTTGGGTGTATCATTCACCTGTACTGGTCACACTGGTTTCTGTTGCACTGGACAGGGACGTTCCTGCTGAACCGAGCAATAGAAGGTTGAAGTGGGAGGATGCACAACTCCTTCCCTGACCAAGTAGTCATGGAGGAGGTTACTTATGAGATCAGCTAGCTGTCATGCCCCTATCATCTGTCTCTTGTGACTAGGGGAAATGATGGCCTGATAAAGCTTCCTGGCCAGGAATGAGTGGATTTTGGTGTGTTCTTACATATCCAGGGATGCCCAGCTGCCACTCCTGGAGAATAAATGGCAGGGTGAGTGCAGATACTTGAGCCATCAGGTAGAGTCCTTTAGAGGTCTGGAAAGCAATAAAAAATAAAGCATTTTTATACTTCTTCACACTGTCTTTGGTAATCCTTCAAACAGAATTGAGACAAAACTGAGAATGTAAGAGTCATAGGATCATAGGAGATTACTAGGCTATCAAACTGGAGGTCATTTCAAGCCTAGTCGTTTCATCCCAATGTAATAACATAGAAATGTTAGTTAATACCTAAAACTGCATTTAGTAATGACTGCCCATGTCCAAGAGGGTTGTCGGTGCTATTCCCGATAAGAATTTACAGTGCCTCATCCACTCATCCAGGCTCCTCTTAAACAGTGTCATAGACGTGCTCTATTTCACATGAATAGGCAGCCTATTCCAAAGACAAGACAGTCGCAGGGAGAGAAATCAGTCCCTTCAGCATGTCTTATTTAAGTCACATGCCATATTTAGGTCCCCTGGAATGGAGAACCCTAGTCCCGTTTGATTTACAGATATGCAGGAAGTTCATAAGGTTAGGATCTGAAATTGTTCTGTAAACCAGGCATAAGCCTCCCCTAAGAAGTCTGTACAGTACAGAGTATAGTAACAGGAATCTTAGTCGGTCTGTGTCTGGCACATGCTGGAGTCCTTTGATCTTCTTAGAAACCTATGAGGTCTGTCACATTACTGCAAGACCTTTGTACGGTACATGCCGAATGGGGTGTTACACTCAATTATGGGCCAGATTAGTGCTGAGTATACAGGGGTTATAACCTCTTTTGTTCTCGAGGCGATGCCTTTACTAATCAAGAGTGCTATGTAAAAAGCCTTCCTTGCAACAGTAGACACATGGTGGTCGAAGTTAAAGTAACAGTCAACTTGTAATCCCAGGTCTCCTACCACTTTGTTGGTACTTAGGGTACTGTTATTGATTTGATAGGGTGAGGGGACACTGTTTGTGCTGAAGGGAATGATGATGCATTTCTTTACATTCAATTTGAGGCTGTAACTAAGACACCAGTCATTGGTTAGCGTAAAACCCTCCTGGAGTATACTGACATCATTTGGAGATTCAATAATTGCACCCAGTTTGCAGTCGACTGCACACTTGGTCAGCCACAACCCTTTAGTTTTGACCTGAACGTCTGAGAAGTATATACCAAACAGAAGGGGGCCCAGCAATGACCCCTGTGGCACCCCACTGGTAACAGGTCTGCTGGTTTATGTGGAGTCACAAACTTTGATAGTATGTGTCCGGTTTGTGAGCCAGTTGGCAATCCATCTTACAATAAAGGGATTTACATTCAGTTTGCTAAGTTTATCTGTAATGCCTGAGTGTGGGATTGTGTCGAATGCCTTTGCCAAGTCGAGGTATGCCATGTACACAGATTTGCTCTCATCAATAGCCCTGGTCACATTTTCGAAAAAATCCACCAGATTTAACAGGCAGGATCTGCCCTTGACAAAGCCGAATTGGGTAGGATCCAGGGTTTGTAGGTCACCTACATCTTTATTTATGAGGTCCATTATGATACGTTCCATGGCTTTGCAGATGAAGCTGGTAAGGCTTATGGGTCTGTAATTTCCTGGGTCTGTTGGTAGGCCACCTTTGTGTAGGGGAGTAACTGTTGCTGTTCTCCATTCTGCAGGAACAAAGCCTGTGTTTAGACTATGACTGAAAAGGATACTTAATGGTGATGCTAGTTCATGTTTTAGCCTGTTTAGAAGACAGCCTGGGATGCTGTCTGGTCCTATAGAGGTTGTGTTTTATGCATTGGACAAGGCTTTGATGACCTGTTCTTCAGATATGTGGGGTGGGGGAAGGTTTATGATAGGTTTGGAGGGGATAAAGAGTGACATTTTCACCTAACCTATCTGTTAGCAGGTTTGCTATCTCTTGTGGGGTCAGTGTGTGTGATACCGTTGGTCACTAGTGTTGCACATGCTTATACCCTACCTCTTAGGCTATGTAAGTAGCTGTAAAAGGCCTTATGGTTATCCTTGGCTGTGCTTGCTAAGTTTTTCTCAAAGAAGCCCTTACAGGATTTGACAAGCTGTCTTATTTGCCAGTTGAGGATGAGGAGGGTGCTTTTCCATTGTTGGGGTCTCGCCTTTGTTTTCTTGGACAGCAACTTTTTGCGTTTATTCTAAACTTAGTTGATGCTGGATGTCCACCATGATAGCTAATTTTTACTTGGGTGTCTGGGTTTGATTCTTTCTGGTACAGCTGAGTCTACACACTTATGCAAGTAATTATACCGGGCTGTAGTATAAGCTAAGGTGTACTTACCACTTCCAGCTGGGGGTGGGGCTCAGAATGCAGTTATACCTTCACCTAGGAGGGTACAGTTTGCCTTGGTGAAGTTTTTTAGTCTGATTTCACCCATTGTGAGTTCTAGTGTTAGTGTCAGCTTGAAGATGACTGACTTGTGTGTGGTCAGATTTAACTAATGAGGGTCCGACAGTTGCTGCGGTAGTGCATTTATGTGATATGTTAAGTGGTGACCTGATCTAGTATGTTTGTTCCTGTTGTCAGGATACAAACAATGTGTAACAGGGCATTTGAATTAACAAAGTCAAGGAATTTTTGCACTAGTGAGTTAGGGCTAGCATAGGTTTCGCAGATGATGGTGGGATAATTGAAATCCCCCATATTCGGAGTGTTTGGTAATAGTTGGATTGTCTCCAGTTTGGTCAAGTAACTGGCTATTACTTGAATGGGGTCTCCCCCCCCCCATAACCTGAACTTGGACTAACTCCATGGAAATGTCCAGTCTAGCAGAGTTAGGTAGAATGTCTCAGACTGATCATGGAGTATCTGGATAGTCTGCGTTTAACATTAAAAAGATGATGATGGTGTAGAGTCTAATACTGGGTTATATCTAACATGTATATATGATGTGGGCTAGGAACAGGTGAAAAGGTTGAGAAAGCAGAGAATAAGGAAGCAACCAAAAAGGTTAAAAAGACAGTGAGGGCAGTAAACCTGCAGCTTTCAAGGGAGTTGAAAGAAGGGATCAAGAAGGGGAAAGAGCTTTTTTAAGTATACTTATGGAAAGCAGGAAAAGAAGGACAAACCTAGTCAGCCTGAATAAATATAGGAGAGAAATCATGGAAGTTTGTGAACAGGCAAAGGTACTGAATGAATATCCAGTTTCAGTTTTCACAAAGCAGTGTCTGCTTGAAAAAAACTGAAGTGGAGTGGAGATAGAAGCTGAAATACATAAAGGCAGACAGTGAATAGGCTACCATAATAGAGTACAAGGCACAAGAATGGAACAGATTGCCTCCTAGAATCTTCAGGAACTTGGTTAAAATTCTGAAGGAGAGCTTCAGCAGATCACTAACTGGTGGAGACATTCCTAAGGAGTGAATCTTGGAAAAGTGGTGCTCTTGTATAAGAAGGGAGCAGGAAAATTCCAAGAACAAACATGCTTGCTAGTCTAACAACAGTAGCAAGGAAGGATATGGATAAAGGATTAGAAAAAGTATGGTTGTTTTCCAGTCTCAAGGACAACAATCAACATGAGTTCATGGCAACAATAAGGCATTAGTTGAATCTGTTCTGGACTTGGATTGGCATACAGCAAAACTCCAAAGAGAAGAACCAAAAGACACGGTTTACCTCGACTTCAAAAAGTCTATCCCTTGGTTCTTTGCAGGCAGCTTCTAGGAAAACTGCGGGTAAGGACAGAGACTGAAGAAATAGAATAAGGAGAGTTAGTAGGACTGAAGGGGTTAGTTATGAGGCCAGTGTTGTTTATTATGGTCATTACAGACATAGCTGAAAAAAAGAGAACAAAATCAAACGGTCTCTTTGTGGGTAGATCAAAGTTAAATGTAGCAGTGCAGGACAGGAGTAATACTATACAGATGGACTTGAAAAGGCTAATCAAGTGGAAAGAAAAATGTCAGTTACAGTTCAGAACAAATGCAAAGTATTACATTTGGGTGACAGCTTATCTAATCTTTACATTAAATATATGACATAGTTTGAGGAAATGATAGAACAACCTTATTGGTTTGTATTTCATTTTGGCTAATATATAATTTAATTATGGTTGCCTACCTCACAGTAATTTAACTCTGGTGCATTTCTAAAGTGCTTTACTTGTAACTACGGTTTGATCGTATGAAATTTACAATCTGAATCTATGTACCTTAGCTATTTTTACAGTAACATTTGAAATGTCTGAACTGCTAGAATGAAGACTGAATGGCCAAAAGAAGGACTTACATATACCAAGTCTGAAATGCCATTTCTCAGAATATTCCCTTTTCTCACAGATACAGCGATCTTGGAATTGGTATATATAAGTTTGGGGGGTATGGAGGGCTTGCCCTCCTCCTGCAAAATGCAGTTTTAAAGAAAAGAGCGATTTTCGAAATCGCTCTTCTCCATGTTTTTAGTCTTTTTTTCAGCTTTTTAGCACTCAGCATTCCGAGTGCTGACATTTCAATAGGCAGCCATTTTTTGTGCTACCTTGGCTGTCTTTTCATTGTACTTACTCTTCATATGTAATGGAGAGGAAGGTAGGAGGATGGGATATAGACAGACCGTAAGGCCAAACAATCCCAGGCCCAGGCCTCCCCTGAAAATGGGCTCTGTCCCAGTCAGACTTTCCTAGTAAACAAATGTTTATTTATTTATTGACATTTGTTGACCGGAAAAGTCCACTGGATCAAAGACCCATTTTCAGTGAAAGACCGGGGGGGGGGGGGCAAATCATAATATAACAAGAAAAAAACATGACTTCACAGATAGACGTTGAACTATTACATACAACAGACAGAAATATTATTTAGAGTATTGACACACATCAATTTCAAGTTAATACATAGAATATAGACACACATCAGTTTCAAGTTAATACATAGAATATAGACACACATCAATTCCAAGGTTACGCAACAAATGGTGCAAGGTCAAAGGATACAATGAAAATATACTCAGCCTATGTCATCATATTTGATTTAACAATTGTTAAATAAATAAATAAAATAAATATGTATGAGTTGCTGCACTGGTGTAGCCCAGGTCATGGCTGAAAAGGGTCTTGGGATCAATCCACCAACATGGTTAACAAATGTCTAAAAATAAATGCATACAACATCCTTGATGTGAGGTATAACTGATGGCAAAAGAGCAGGAAACATATCTATGAGTGAGAGTTTATTACATATGGCTTGGCCACCAGAAACTGGATGAGAGGAATGAGACACCAGGATTACTGGCCTCAAACAGATGCCCTATGCAAACCGTCTCAAAAAACTACAGCTTTACTCCATCGCACATCGCCTACTCAGGGGCGATCTCTGCCTAACATACAAAGCTATGTCAAACCCAGAGCTGTTGGACATGCTCCACTTAAAGAAATCCCAATCCCTCCGAGCTACATGCTCTAGGGACCTTAACCTTGTCACCACAATAAACAGAACATGCTGGAGGGATAGATTCCTGTCCCAGAGACTTCCCATACTCTGGAACAGACTACCTATCTATGTCAAACAGAGCTCCTCATTAGCACTCTTCAAGAAAAATCTTGATGATTGGATGGGAAATGGGAAATTCACCCCGGGGATCACTTCTGTGGCTCTGCTCGACAGGGGCATAGGAAAATAATTTTCTTGGGTGGCAAAAGCCAGGGTACATTTTTTGGCTAGGCTTGTATGGGCCCTAGGGCCGATAGCCTAGTACCTACCTATGAACCTATACAGTACCATTATTAGAGTGGGGTGAGGTGGGGTGAAGGTGGTGGCTGCTCTGAGGATAAGATGCTAACAGCACAACTGTCAGGGCCAAAAAGCTGCCAATTGGGCACAAGTGCACTACTAAGATTCATTTAAGCAAATGCAGATAACATTGTGCTTCTTAAATAAATGCATTATGTGGCAAGGAGCTTGGTGCTTGTATAAGCTATTTGTTGTTCAGTTCAACTGTCTTTCATTATCTTCAATAATCTCAGAAGACTGTTTTTATAGTCCTCAACTTCAGGCTGGGGGGCAAATATTATGGGAAGTGTCCTTTGGAGAACAAACTAGTAGCAAAGAAATTATGTTGATTTTCTACATACAAGCCACAATTAGGCTACCCCTAGAGTATTATTTGCAGGTCTGGAGTTAGTAAAAGGAGAGAGACAGGGATATCAGGCTGCTGAAATGAGTTCTGTGAAATGCCACCAGAAGTGTGTACTGGACAGAGGGGAATGTATGACAACAGACTGCAGCTGGACATATTCTGATATGGATCATAAGATCAAACTTGCGAGATGTAAAGGAGTCACCATCAACAGGAAGGCTAGGAGGATGGGATATAGACAAACTGTAAAGCCAAACTAATTTCTGAATATGCAAAAGTACTTCTTCACAATGAAGATTCTGAACCCTCAAAACCAACAACTAACAAGGGTGGAGCTAATGTAATCCAGTGTGAGATTCAAAACAGTAACACATATTGAGAAAAGCTTCTTCTGACATCTCAAAGCAGATAAACTCGTAACACACAACCCTGGACCAAAGACATTAATTCACAAAATCCAGAAGCTGTTAATGGTGAAATCAGGAACTTGGTTACATTCATTCCACTGCACAAAAAGTATATATAACCAACAGACTGAATACTAACTACAGCAATACATTCAGACATTCTATTTTGGCATCTCACCCTTGCTACTGTATTACTATAACTCCAAATTCACACACTATTACAGAAAATTAATACTTGGTTTTCTGGGAAAGCCACATATTTGTCTTTCTCTAAGGTTATGCTTAAGCAATATTCTATAACTGTGTGTGTGGGTAGATCAGAATTTACCCACAGTTGGTGCAGTTTGATCACAAGGGTGAAAAAGCCCATATGATTAAACCAAGCCAACCATGTGTAAATCCTGATATATTCACAAACAGGAATGGATTATTGCTTTTATAGAATTACATTATTTAAGAAAGAAATTGCTTATCTTTCTTAAATAATGTCTTTGTATAATGGCACTTCAGTCTTCTTTCATGTTCTTCCCTGTTTCCTGATGTGTTCCCATATTTGCAAAGTACATCAGTGCATTGCAGGAGAAGCAAAAGAGAATCTCCATTGCTGTTTTCTTTTCATTTTTTTTTAATCTTTCAAGAGATAGGATTTTACAAGGGACTGCAAAGAAATATGAATAAAATCAGGTATGTTTCTGTCTTTAGTTTTGCAGAACATACCTGCCTTTTTTGTATTTTGCTGCTCCTCCAACATATACCAAATGAAAATCTGGCTGCTTAATGGTACTTCAGCAACTGGACTTTTTTCTGTTGGTATAAGCTCGATTTACAATGGGCAACTCGACACTGTAAAACTCCACTGCCAATCATTAGCAGACAGGTGATCTGCTGTGGCGACCCCTAACCGGGAAAAGCTGAAAGAAAAAGAAGAAGACGACTCTGGCTGGGCTGTCCAATCAGTATGCTAATTTTTGAATAGCAATGACCAGTCATTGTATAAAATGCAAAAAGGTCTGTTCCCTGCAAAAATAATCCAGTAAACTACCCATAAAATAATTATATCCCTCATTAATTTAGAATGCAGTTTTATTTAAGTGGATCTGAGACATTTGCCTTTGGAACTATTATCTGGTTTCTTCACATATGCATTATAACATAAACTTTATACTTCAACCTCCTTATTTTGCTTGAGGACTCACAATACTATTCTATAATAAGCTTGACTGCAACCTGCCTATTTGTCTTCTAAAAATTACAATCACACTTTTAATGTGAAGCTGAGCATCCTTCCTTAATTCCCATTTATATCATTCTTAAAGGCACGTTCATTATTTTCTGCAAGTATTATCCTTTGTGTGTCCTGTAGAACATGGGTTTTATTCCATTACTCAAATACCTTTGTTATTCTAGTACTCTAAAATATTATAGGTGCATAGGTAAGTAGTAGGATAAAGGCCCTGAAGCCAGTGCAAGCCTAGCCCAATAGTGTTCCCAGTCATCTGGCTTACCAGACATTAGTTCCCTGTGCCCCTATCTAGCAATGCGATTGACGTGATCCCCGAGGTGAATTTCCTATTTCCCATCCACTCATCAAGATTTCTCTTGAAGAGGGCCAGTGGGGTGCTCTGCTTGACATGAATGGGGAGTTTGTTCCAGAGTATTAGAAGTCTCTGGGTTAAGAAACTATCCCTCCAGCAGGTTCTGTTTAATGTGGTGATAAGGTTGAGGTTTATGGAACAAGTAGCATGGAGAGACTGGGATTTTTCAGATGAAGCATGTTTAGCCAAACTGAGTCAGACATAGCTCTGTATGTCAAGCAGAGATCGCCTCTGAGTAGGCGATATGAGTCGGAGTAAAGTTTAAGGTTTTTAAGTCTATCTGCAAAAGGCACGTGTTTGAATCCTAAGATCCTCTTTGTGAGTAACTTCTGTGGCCTTTCCAGTTGTTGGAGGTGTCTAGTGAGGTACATGCCAAATGGGGCATTGTACTCTATAATGGGTCTGATGAGGGTCAAGTAGAGAGAGATGATGACTTCTTTTTTCTTGGATAAGAACCCTTTTGTGATGAGATGTCCCATGTAGAAGGGCTTCCTAACTACAGTGGTGAAGTGGTTGTCGAAGGAGAGATTGGTATCTACCTGTGTCTCTAGATCCCTTATAACACCTTCAGAGTTAAGTGGGTTCCCTTCGATATGGTAGTTTGTGGGCACCATCTTTTTCCAGAAGGGAATGATGATGCATTTTCTGGTGTTGAGCCTAAGGCCATGGTTTTGGCATCAGTCGTTGGTTTTCATTAGGCCTTTTTGTAGGATGTCCACATCAGCTTTAGAATCAATAATATCTCCCAGTTTGCAGTCATCCGCAAATTTGGTTAATCAGAGTCCCTTGGTGTTGACTTGAACTTCAGAGAAGTAGATATCAAACAAGAGAGGACCCAGAACTGATCCCTGTGGGACTCCACTTGTAACTGCCTGGTAGTCAGATTTGGAGTCAGCTACTTTCACCGTGTGGGTTCTGTCAGTGAGCCAGTTGGCAACCCATCTAGTGATGTACGGGTTAATGCCCAGATTCGTGAGCCAATCAATGACTCCAGAGTGTGGGATGGTGTCAAAGGCTTTGGGTAGATCGAGGTAGGCTGTGTGGGCAGTCTTGCCTTCATCCACCTCTCTGGTGACAGCTTCGAAGAAATCTATCAGATTGAGCAGACATGATCTGCCTTTCACAAACCCAAACTGCGTGGTGTCCAGGGTTTGAAGGTTTTCTATATCCTTATTTATAAGTTCTGTAATAACATCAATGAAAGACAAACTGAAAATATGTCTCTGTACAAGTGAAAGTTCAAAGTTAAATATACAAAAAAGCACTTGCAAGTTGTTGCCATAAATACAGGCTTTAAGCGCTTTCGGCCATGAAAATGGCCTTCATCAGAAAACTGATGAAGGCCATTTTCATGGCCGAAACAGCTTAAAGCCTGTATTTGTGTCAATAAAGGAAGTTTTCTTTGGGATTCACCACTTGGCAGCTTTGGATTTTATTGCAACACCTTGCAAGTGGTGTTTTGTATATCCGTAATATGTTCCATAGCTTTACAGATCAGGCTCGTCAAGCCGATAGGGCAGTAGTTCCCAGGGTCAGTAGGCGCACCCCCTTTGTGGAGAGGTATGATGGTAGCAGTGCGCCATTTAGTGTGGACAAAGCCAGAACTGAGGCTGTAGTTGAACAGGGTACTCAAGTGTGGTGCTAGTTCTTTTTGTAGATCAGGTAGGACACAACCCGGTATATTATCTGGCCCCATGGAAGCTGTATTCTTAGCTTTGGTCAGTGCAGTTTCTACCTGTGCAGTCGTGATAATAGGGAGTTGATATTCCTCGGGTATGTGGATGGGCTCTTTGGGGGGTGAGGGGGGAGTAAAGTTTGTACTAAACCTGTCTGCCAAGATATTGGCAATATCAGTTGGTTCAGTATAAGTGGTGCCATTGTGCTGTAGCTCACAGCAAATCTGTGTATTATTATGCAAATTCTTGACATAATTAAAGAATGCTTTGTGGTTGTCCTTAGTATCAGTAGCAATTTTCCTTTCATAACTAGCTTTGGTGGATTTGATGAGGGATCTCAGTTTTTTACTGAGTTTCCAAGGGAATGTTTCCAGTCATCGGACTTTACCCTTTTCTGCAACAGTTTTTTTTTTCCTTCTGTTGTAGAGTTTGTTAATGGCAGGGTTCCACCAGATTGTCTTCCTTTTTTTAGAGGAGAGCGTCTTGGTTCTATTTGGTATGGCCCTAGCTATGCAATTGCATAAGTGCTCATACATTGCCTTGCTGTATGATTCAGCAGCAATATTCCCATTCCCCATTTCTATGGATGACATGAAGTTTGCCACTTCTGTCCTTAGAAGCTCAGAATTTGCTCTGTAGAAGTTTTCACTGTGGTTTCCACTTTTGGGGGTGGGGTGGGATTTGGATATCAATGGTGATTAACTTGTGGTCAGATCTGACCAGTGAGAGGTTTATCAATGGCGTAGAGCAGCTGTCCGCCATGTTTGTAATGACTAGGTCAAGAATGCTGTTTCCCCTAGTGGGGGTGAGGATGAGTTGGTCCAAGGCATTAGAGTTGATGAATTCCAGGAAACGTTGGGCAAAAGAGTTGGAGCAGGAGCAGTTGTTCCAACTAATGGAGGGGTAGTTAAAGTCTCCCAGAATAAGGGTATTAAGCTGGACCTTGATGTTTTCCAGAGTGTCCAGCAATGCAGAGTGGGACTCCTGGGACAATGTGGGAGATCTGTAGCAGGCTACAACATGGACTGCAGTTTTTTCCAGTGATAACTGTACCAGAAGTATTTCTGATGCTTTATGTTGGGCAACAAGTCTGGAGGTGTGTATATCTTTTATGAAGATGGATACACCTCCACTTTTGGGGGTTTGGTCATCAAATCCCTTAAGGCTATGGCTCAGATTTGGGGGCCGAAAGGTGTGATATGCATTGTAACCTGGTACCACAGGGGTGCTCTCAGGAGCCTTGAACCAGGTCTCTGTTACTGCACAGATGATGATGTTCTCCAGTTTGAGGAGTGACTTGAGCGAGTGGATTTTGAGGTTTAGACTTCTAGCATTGAGTGGCATAACTCTTAGGATGCGTTTACTAGCAGATTTTATGGTGGTAAATTTGTCTTCAGGGCATTGCCTAAAAAAGGCACTATGGGGGGGCAAGGGCCTTGGCCAGTATCCAGAATCTCAGGGGTGACGGATTCAGGCCGTCCCTGGCAAAGCATCAAGGTCTGTCGATCATGTCATCCCAAGCAGACAGATACTGGATCCCCTTTGAAGACACCAGAAACTAAGCCAATTGTTGAAGTCAATCATTTTCTGCTTGTACTGTGGTATCATTCTTGGTGACGGTCGGATGCTACTCAAGGCTAGGGTCATACCTTCCTGGGCTACAAGATCAGTGAGCTCCTCCATGTCTCTTTTTATGTAGTCCAGGGAGGTACATCTTAGGTCATTCACACCAACATTTACGATGACGGAGTCATATTTGTACTTGCTGTGGAGAGACCCAAGTGCATGCGT
Organism: Protopterus annectens; assembly: GCF_019279795.1. NCBI lineage: Eukaryota > Metazoa > Chordata > Ceratodontiformes > Protopteridae > Protopterus > Protopterus annectens. Next base: position 594,638,023 of record NC_056737.1, on the reverse strand, counting down.
TATGTGGCGAATCCTGGCACCCAACAGGCAGCTGACTGTGTCTTTCTCCTTATTCAGCCTAGTAAGTGGGACATCAGCATGCCTTACAATTGAGTCACCTATGACTAATGTGTTTGGTACATTGTTCTGCCTTAGGGGCTTAGCTTGAGTGGCACAACTTTGTGAGGGCTATCTGTCTTGTGGGTTATGCTTGGATAGGATGGTTGTTTGCATTTGTGCCTTGGAAGTCTGTTGTTTGGGCAGATTTTCTGAAAAAGCCTCTGTGGAAGTGGCCCTGTGTTTTGTGTTGCTATGTGATAGTGGTAGTGTGCTAACAGGGGGAGCTATGTGTTGCCTGTGATGTGATCTGTGTATGTTGACCTTCTTCTCCTGACTAGCTGACCCAGTCCTGGATTGAGAGAGTGAAGCCTCAAGTTTGGCTATGTACTTGCATCTCTCACAAGTGGATGTGTTTGGAGGTAGGAGGAGAGGGTTGTGTGTGTACATGAGGCAATTGCTGCATTGCCTCAGGATGCCCAGGTTCACCAGGTTAACGGGAGAAAGCATCGGAAACTGACCTTTGGACATGCCTGGAAAAGTGATCAGCTTTTTAAATACTGAGTTATTTATGCTTAGATTAAGTACTGAAGCTTTTTGTTTCCTTTATGGAAAGTGAGTGCTAATGGCAGTGGGAGAACTTGCACTAAATGCTACAAGACGTTCTGAACAAGTGCAGGACTTAAGGTCTAATTTGACTCCTCAGAGGTAAACGTTTACAAGGTCTAAGGGAAAATTTGAAGAGCAGACTTTAAGGCACTGGTAATGGTTTTGCCTTAGCTAAGCAGCGCTGTGAGTCACGCAAACACACTTTTTTTAAACAGAAAGATGAAAGGGATAGAAATAGCCCAAAATGGACAATAAAAATACAATTTCTGAGCTGAAACCACTCCTTTAGTGACAGATAGGCTGCTAAGAGCTTACCACTCCCACTGACAAGCAGAGAAGCTTCCCTCTATCTCAATAAGGTCTGGGCAACACAGAAACCTCAATACAGTCCTGAGATCAGAAAATCTGAAATCTGGACTATTCTAGTTACAAAAAGGTGGGAAACGAGCAAGGAGATATTATTTTTTTTCAAAAATACAACAATTAGAACTGCAAAATCTATTTTAAAGCAGAAAAATGGCTAGCGTACATGGGTGTGTAGCCTACAACAGAAAAAACTGTTGAATTTAACTTAAAACAAGCAAATAAAGTGCAAACAATAAAACTTAACAGAATACAGTTGACATAAGTAGCAAGGCAGCTAGAATAAAGTGCGGTAAGCAAAAGAAGCAAAATGGAGGTACTTAAATCACTGAAAGTTTCTCCTCTCTCTTTCTGCTACTGTAGAACTCTGCAGGACGCCCAGTCAGGATATTGCTGAGGTTAAACAAGCTCAAAAACCACTCAAACACATTTTTTAAACAGAAAGAAGAAAGGGATAGAAATAACCCAAAATGGTCAATAAAAATACAATTTCTGAGATGAAACCACTCATTTAGCGACAGATGGGCTGCTCAGAGCATACCACTCCTACTGATAAGGCTGCTCTCTAATAAAGTAGCACATTGATACAGATGGAAGCTGAGAACATAAAGAACAGCTTTGTCACCTTCAAAGAGGAAGACTTTATTTAGATAGTATGGAGAAATGTTCTGGAACAAACTGGAAAGATGAGAAGACAGACTGAGACTAACATTCTATATGTCGATTAAAAGATACCAAATCAAAATGTAATGAAGGAAAAGGCTGTGGTTAATGTTATGGTGCAGGAAGGCTTGAAAAGAGTAATTCTCTTGATAGTCCATGCACAGGGACCAGTAAGACAAATATAGGGTAGTGAGCTGGAGATGGTAACTACATCACTGCCTAGGTGGACAGGGAATTTAGCTAACTATTTTGGATTTTTGAGGAGTTATTTTGGGGAATATAGGGAAGACGTTCTGGTTGAGATGTGTGCAAAGATTAAGTAAACCATCAATACCAATTTTAGCAAATTCAGGATAACAGAGGAGTCAAAGATTATCTCAGTGCTCAACAGGTGTAAGGTGGAGAACCAATCCAAAATGGGAAGCTAATACATAAGCAGATAAACTAAGCAATTAAAGAGGCTGAGATGGAAGGAATAAACATGGTGTAGACAGGAACTACTGAGAGCTGGATATGAAAGATTTGTAATTCTAATAAAAGGTTAAAAAGAAAGCATTTCTAATATTATAAGAAACTTGGATGGTTGGTTGGAAAGGGAAGGAGTGACTTAGGCACTGTGTGAGGTAATCACCTTCCCATCAATCTGTCATTCATTTATACAAAGTTTTTCTAGCAATGCATGTGCCCACCAATATGCAATTTGTATATGTGTGCTCCGGCATTAACTACTGAGTGGCTTTATAAGAATTCTAAGTGTTGTTTTAGACTATCTTCATTTCTTCTAGTGAGAATCTTAAACAGCTTACATCACATTACACAAATCAGACTGTATGCCCACTCTGATTTGGTCAAAAGGAAGAAATATGAAAGTGGTGCTGGAAGAGTAAGCGTAGCAGTTCTAAACGTATCTTGTTTAGGAATTACAGTACCGTGAGGAAACAAAGTCTTACACTAAACCTTGCCCCAGAAGAGTGGAATGGTGTTCTGCCTCTACACTTGTACATATTATCCATTTAATCCATTATTTTCCTCACAAGATCTGCAGTTGTTCATTTTCTTGTTGTGTGCCACTCCCCTTATTATGAGGTATTTTAAACTTGATCATCCACTCTAAATAATTTGTATTAGCTTTTCCCCATATCTCTTTATCTCTTATTTCTGTTTGGTTTTGTCAAGGGCAAAGCATGCCTACTCAACCTGGTGGACTTCTTTGAGAAGGTCACCAAAGCAATCCATGAGGGCAAAATCATTCATACTGCCTACCTTGACCTGGTCAAGGAATTTAGAAGAATACCTTACTCTGGCATTGCTGACATAGGTACAAACCCATATGTCACCTGGTGGACAACAAACTGGCTCACAGACAGAACCCATGAACTTAGAATTGGGGAGTCCACCTCTACAAAGAGGCCAGTCACAAGTGGAGTCCCTCAGGGATCAATCCTTGAATCTCACACTGACACAAATGTTCTCCAGGAGGGGCTGACACAGACAAACAACTGGTGTTTGTGCCAAGGACCAAAACTAAATGCCAAGAAATGCATAATAGTATCCTTTAGGAATTCATCCATCCCTGGTAACTATCATACTGATAACACATCCCTTAGAGTTGACCAAGTGGTCAGGGACTTAGGGACACACATAGATAGTAATCTAGACTTTGACCATCACATGTCTACAGTGGTGAGGAAATCATTCTATGTTGTGCAACTTATAAACACAGGTATTGCATCTAAGTCCAAGAAAGTCATTGTTCCACTGTATTTGGCAATCATCAGGCCTATCATTGAGAACAATGCCCCCTTTGGTATGTACCTAACCAGGCATATCCAACAACTGGAATGCCCACAGAGGATCCTCACTAAAAGAACGCAGGGAGCAAGTAAAATGTCTTATGCAGACTGCCTCAAGTCTCTTTCCCTGTATTCTGTCTCCTACATGCTTTTGAAGGGAGATATGTCTGGCACACAGGACATTGTCAGACCCCACTCTGATGGACCTCCTACACAGCCACAAAACAAAGCACCAGAAGTACCCATTAAAAAGACTTAAACCTTGCCTGCGATATAAACAGGACCTGCTGGAGAGAAGGGTATGTATCCCAGAGGCTACCCCATCTATGGAACAGGCTCCCCATCCATGTGAAGCAGAGGTCCTCCCTAACCCAATTCAACTGCAATTTGGACAATTGGATGGGAAACTGGAAATTCATCCCTGGTTTGACACCTATGTATCTAATGGACACAGGCAACCTGTAAATAGTTCATTTCCCAGGCCCATGCTTACACTTATCAAGGGTATCAGGACTTGTCAGAGACTTGGGATGGCTAGGCTTAAAAAGACCCTTGTGGTCAATAGCTTAGTAAACACCTATGAACCTATGGTGTGTATTCTTTTTTTATCTTATTCCCTTCACAGATGTGAAAAAACAGCATGCATGCTTTCAGTTTAGGGTTTTGCATTGGGAGAGCTCTAAACAAGCTGTTGATCATTGTGCAGTCATCTTGGAAGTCTCCTGATTCCTTCCTGCTTGTCAATACAGCATATTACTGACGCACACTGTCTGAGTGAATGGTGATCATCCCTTGAGAAAGGGGAGCCTGAAAGGCTTGCATTGCAAGGACAAGTTCCCTCAGCTCCAGGATGTTGATATAAAGAGTGGCATCGAAGTCTCTCCTGACTCTTGGACCATTCTCCCTCATAATGTCCCTCAGCCTAGAAAGAAGGTGTCCATGGTGACTGTTGCTGTCAGTGTATTAAGGACAAATGGTTACCCCTTGAGAAACTGGGAAATTCTAGCCAAAAAATCAGGTGCTGACTGCAGACTGAGGACAGGCACACTGGGCTGTTCATTGTGTTGGAAAGCAGGGACCAGTGTACTCTGAGGGTCCACTTTAATACCCTGATATAAAATCAAGCATGTGGAATCAGAGGTAGGGGTGAAACCATGAGTCCAAGAACTTTTAAGACAAGACAGGATGAAGGAGAGTAATGACTTAGTAGAAAGGATAAGGATCTCCTTAGTTACAGGAGTCTGTTCAGAAATTTTTGTATGCAGGATGTCCTGTCCAGATTGCAGCCAATGAATGTTAATGTCTGAAATGGCTGAAGTCATGACTTTCCTATATTTACAGAGATAAAGGACAGGCAGAGTGGATCAAGAAATCTCTGGTGGCAAGAAGCCAAATGTCTAGGTACCAAAAACCTCAGATTTCTTTAAATTGTAGATTGGCTACAACTACTGCCATGTTCTTGGTAAATACCTGGGAGCTATAGTGAGACCAAAAGGCAGGGTTCAAAACTGACAGTGATTAGCTTCTTGACAGAAGTGTGAAACCCTCCTGGACTCCTTGCCAAACTTGATATGGAGGTAGTTGTCCAGGATATCTATTCACAACATCCAATAATTTGTCTATAGGCAAAACAAAACCACTTTGGTCTTTTTAACATACTCATTTAGGCTGTTTAAATCTAGAACTGGCCTGAGGTACATGGCTTTCTTTGAAAATAAAAAAAAAAATCTTGAATAGACCTTGGACCCTTTCTGTTCTGGTAGGACATCTTGGATGGCTCATTTTTCTTGGAAGGAGGCTATCTCTCTTTTTACCAGTATGTGCTGGTGGAGGTAAACTTTTGAGAGTGGCAGAAACTGTTGAATTGGAATGGAGGAAGAGGGTAATGTATAGCCTATGGATATTATTCTCACTCATTCGTCTTGGATGATGGCCATCCTTGCATCTTAGGGAACAGGTCCAGCCCGACTGCCATCAGAGGGGTGCAATCACACAAGCATTCAGGGACAATGAGATTATTTACTTAAAAAGGGAGCCCTAAGTCTTGGTTTTTGCAGACTACCTTTGTCCATGTATTCAGTTCAATGTATGAAAAGTATTCAAAAGATAGGTGCTGGGACTTTCTGAGCAACAGTGAGTTGAGATCAAAATTGGACAAACAAGTCACAAAAAAATAATGGGGGATATATGTATGTCTCCCACATATGCAACAAAGGCTAAAAGATTTAGGATCTTTGCTTGGAAGTCTTTACATAGGTATTTTTACAGCCCAAGTATGCTCCAAAGAATCTTTCCTCACAAAGACAGCAAATGTTGAAGGTGTGATGGGGAAGAAATAATAAATTGGGAACATATTTTCTGGGAGTGTAATGAGTTGGCAGACTTTAAAAATTCCCTACAGACTACTCTATCAGAAATACTGGGTGAGCAAATTGGTATAACTAAGGAAATTATTGTTTTGAGCTATGATACAGAATTGGAGTTGCTTACACATAATAAGGCCTTGTGAGCTATGATACAGAATCAGAATTGCCTAGACATAACAAGGCCTTGTGGAGTCTAAATATGGTGGCTGCCAAAACAGCAATTACTAGAAAATGAAAATCAAAGTCTAAAACAACTGTACTACAAGAAGTGAATATAGTAGCAGAGATAAAACAAACTGGAAATGGAATCTTTAGAAAAGCGTAGGAGAAAATTACATGAAAAAAATGGGAATTGTGGGAATAATACATGCGGAAGAGGAATGAGGTTAAAAAGACGGCATGATTTGAATGAGTTATGTAATGCTTGACTGACAGTGACTGGATAGATTATAAGTGATGTATAATGTCTGCAACTAAAATTAAGTCAATATGATTTTTCATTTATATAAATGTATGATTGTATATATCATAACTAATAATTTAATACAGATGCTTCTTGTTTAAAAAAAAGAGTGGCTTGAGACCCTTCTGATTCCTGCTGTAGGACTGCTGGTGGTTTCAAAGGGTATACAGATGCCTGTATTCCAAGGCTAGACAAAGTCTTGCTCCCTTACTCACCAATTTAAATTTGTTTTTAGGTCCAAACAGTGAAGATCTATGATAGGGGCACTGACAAAGGATGCTCTGAAGTTGTCTGCAAAATCATAAAGGCAGAGTCAGGCATTATGCCTTATTGTTATGCCTGCTTCATCAACTGCATTATGTAGTAAATTAAAAAAAAATGATTTTTTTAACACCTTTATCATCAATTAAGCCACAGGCAAACATATATTAATATAAAAGAAAATAAATCATATTAACATGTTTCTAGTTACACACACTATACATCACATATGTTCTTTTTGACAACTATCATCAGTCCAACATTACATAACTTGCTCAATTCCTGCCTTCTTCTAAGACTCACTCCTCCTCCTCCAGAACATTATTCTGCAAGTATTGTTCCCACAATTTCCATTTCTCTGTAATTTGTTCCTTCACTTTTCTAAATATCCCACTTCTAGTTCTTTTTTCTCTGTTACAATATTCAGTATTTCAAATACAGCTGGCTTACACTTTGATTTCCATTTTCCAGTAATTGCTTTTTGGCAGCTACTAGAAATAAACTTAGCAAAGCCTTACAATGTCTAGGTAATACAGATCATGTGCCCCAACACAAAAAAAAGTTATGTACTCACCATAACATTCCATCTGTGCTGTCCATTTTCATTCTTCCTTAACCTGTGGGTTTCGGATCTGACCCATGGATCCTACTTGGCTGCTTTCCAAAGCTTTAGGCTCTGAAGCTCGAGCTCCTCCCCTACCATAATGACTCATTCTCCCAGATTACCTCAAATCGAGTTTGCTGGTAACATATTTGCAGAATATATACAAATGTATACATATTATTTGGTAATTATTAGAAAGAGACAAAACAAAAGTTCAGGAGCTCAAACAGGAACTGTGGTTCCTATAACCATATCCATCAGATCTTTCACAGTCATGGATAGGGGGAAGGAGAGTGGGAAGGTTGAGGAAGAATGAAAATGGGCAAGACAGATGGAAAGTTATGGTGAGTACACAATTTCTTTATCTGATGTCTTCATTTTCATTCAGTCCTCAACCTGTGCGACAGAGTCTCCAGTTACAATAATCTTGGGTGGCCCTCATGGAAAGATATTCTGGAACACTGCAGAACCACATGCAGCTCTATTTCTGGAGGTGATATCTAGCTTGTAGTGTGAAATAAAGGTATGAGAGTTTGACCACGAAGCAGCTGCATAAATATCATCAATTGATACCCTAGACCAAAACGGTTAGAATGTTGACATGGATCTGGTAGAGTGGGCTTTGACAGGTATGGGCAAAGATACACCTTTAAAAGCATAGACAAAAGAAATGCAATCTCTCAACCATTTGGCTAATGTGGTCTTAGAAAGTGGTTTTCCTTTTCTGATATTGGCATGGAATATGAACAATTGATCAGACTTTCTGAATGATTTTTTCCTGTCCAGATAAAAACACAGTCATCTATGAACATTTAACAGATGAAGGATATACTCTCCCTCATCTTGAAATTTGGGAAAGAAAAATGGTAGGTTGATGGACTGATTAATATTGTTCACTTTAGCAACTTTGGGTAAAAAGGAAGGGGTGGTACGTAAGGTAACTTTCTCTTTATGTAAAATTAAATAAGGAGTTTTGGAAGAGAGGGCTTGTAACTCAGAAACTCTGTTTGCAGAAGTGATGGCCACCAAGAAAACAGTTTTCCATGAAAGGAATTTCAACTCTACTTTGGTTGAAGGTTCAAAAGGGGGATGGAGTAGCACCTCTAGAATCATAGCTAGATACCAAGGAGGAGTGGAATCCTTGACCACACGGCGAAGTAAAAAGGTATCTCTAAGAAAGGCTTTACACAATTTTGAAGAAGCTAGAAATGAAAAATTTTCTCTATGATAATTTGAGATGGCTCCCACTTGTACTTTTACAGTGGAGTAAGTTGCCCCATTTTGCAAGATATCAGCAAGAAATATAGGACTGCAGGAATGGGAGCAGTAAAGGGATCCAATTGCTTTTGTTAAACCCATATAGAGAATATTTCCATTTGCTCTTAAAAATTGATCTACTGGATGCTTTGTGGAATAAAATCAAAATCTGTTGCATGGTGGATGAAAGCCTGGAATGTCTAGCCATCATTAGAACTGGATAAACCATGCAGTTATTTTTAGACCTGGAAGGTCCAGGTGAATCTGCCCTGATGGATCAAAGGAAGGTGAACTAGACTTGTTGAGGCCAGAAAGGAGCAATGAGGATTACTCTGCTTTTCAACCTGTGGGCTTTCTGAAGAAATCTGGGAATTAGTGGTAGAGGTGGGAATTCGTAAAGTAGACCGAGGGGCCAAACATGAACTAGAGCATCTCCTGGGGACAGTCCCTGACGAAGGATCAGGGCAAAGAACCTGCTGTATTTGTTGTTGTGAGGGGGTGCAAAGGGATCACAGCAGGGTTGACCCCATTTTTGAAAGCTCATATATGCCACTGATTGCTTTAGAGACCACTCATAAAACTCTGCTCACCCTGTCCACTAGAACACTGCACTCCCCTGGAATGTGCATTACAATTAGGAAGCAGATGGCAGAGATCACCCATTGCCACACTCTCACTGCTTCTCAACACAGAGGATAAGACCTGGTTCTTCCTTGTTTGTTGATGTACCACACAACTGATATGGTGTCTGTTTGTATCGCAACAGTCCCTAGAGGAAGAAAGTGGTATAGGGCTTGCAATGCTAGAAGGACTGCTCTCATCTCTAAGATGTTGATATGCAGATTGGTATCCTGTGTGTGGTGTCCACATGCCTTGGACCATCCATCCCAAAAATGCCCCCACTCCACCCCAACTGGGCGGCGTCTGTGGTTAATGTGGCTTTTGGTGGGGGATGAATAAAGAGGTGCCCTTGTTTGACATTTGAGGAATGAAGCCACCAAAGATGACAGTGTTTGCACACACTTGACAGTTTTATCGGACAGCTTAGAGGATGCTGGTGTAAAGACCACTGGGCTGCTAAAGTCCACTGCAGAATTCTCATGCGTAGCCGTGCTGTAGGTAACAGGGTAATTATGTCAGCCATACAGCCCAATGCTCTGAGCACTGATTTCACTGGCGGATCCAGTACTGGTAGAATCTGTCTTATATGTAGTCTTAGAGTAGAAATTCTGTCTGGAGGTAGGAAGGCCAGGGTTTTGGATGTGCCCAGACATGCTCCTATGAAGTTTATTACTTGAACAGGATGCAATTGCAATTTCTGCGTGTTGATTGTTATGGTTAAGGTAGGGGCTAGGTGTAAGAAATAGTCCCTGACTTGGACGAGTAGATGCCTGGTTGAAGCGGTCAGGAGCCAATCATCCAGGTAAGGAAATAGGTGGAATCCCTGCAGTCTTAACTGAACTGTGACTACTGCTATGCATTTCATGAACACCCTGGCGGCTGTGGTGAGACCAAAAAGGTGGACTTTGAATTGGTAGTGATTGGCTCCCAGCCTGAAGTAAAGATACCTTCTAGAGTATCTGTCCATTTTGATATGACAGTACTTGTCCTTTAGATCTATCGAGCGCATCCGGTCGTTCATTCGCAGTAGTGGTAGAATAGACTGGACCGTGGCCATCCTGAATTTTGAGTTTTTTACTGACCTGTTCAGGGACGTCAGGTCCAATATTGGCTTCAGAGCTCCTGTTTGATACTAAAAAGAATCTTGAGTAAATTCCTGATCCGGTTTGATCTGGAGGAACCTTCTGGATGACCCTTTTCTCGCAGCTTTGCAATCTCAAAAGCTGCTGATTCCCTCTGACTGCATGGAACATCGGGAGGGATCTCTTTTGGTTTGGGAAGTTTTACAAAGGGAATGGAGAAGCCTCTGGATATGATCCTTTGCCCATAGATCATTTGTGATGGCTACCCAGGCTTCTGGGTACAAGGACAAGCACCCCCCCCCAACTGCCTACAGAGAGGGACACTCAAGCAACATTTCAGGAGTGCTGAAAGGGTCTGCTCAAGAATGAATATCGAGACCCTTAAATATGTAGACCCCTCTGCCACATGGGCAGTGTCTACCATTATAACTGTTTCCTCCTCTGCATCTGGGAGAAAAGTCTCCCTAGGATTCCTAAAAAGAACCTTGAGACTTCTTAAACCACAATTTTTTACCACCACGCTGATTCCTGGAGAAAAATCTTTGTGGGGTAGAAAACTGGATTCCAATGGCAGACTAAGTCATTCCATCTTTCTCACTACAGGAGAGTGTGTCTCTGACTGTGGGAATAAACAATGATGATCCATCAAAAGGTGCATTGATGAATTACGGCTTGAAAGGTTCTACAAAATTGCACAGCCATATCCAGGCATGACTTCTAATGGCAATGCCTGACCCAGCGGCCCTTAAGGTACCCTCCACAGTGTGGGAAATTAACCTCGTGGACACAATGGAAATTGAAGAGTGGCCTTTCTGGAGGAAAAGACCTTCCTTTCCTTATCAAGCATGGACTCTGGAACAGAGCTAGAGAGTTATTTGATTAAACCCCTCTGTAGCCTTGTAAAATGAGAAAGATAGTTTAGCACTTGTAGGGTGAAAGTAGCCAAGGTATAAACTCTCTTGCCAAATCTGTCCATGGCCCTAGACTCCCTGTTAGGGGGATGGAGAGTGGAGCTTTCCTGAGCTAGCTCTATTTTGGTGACTGATGCAACAACCATGGCATCTACCAGAATCCCTTTATTCCAATGTGGTCAGTCTGTTGGGGCACTAAGAATCCTATCTGCACATTTGGGGATAGGTTCTACAGTGTCCAGCTTCTTCCACGCCCTGGTTGATATTAGGTCGACAAGTGCATCAGCAGGGCGAAACACCCACGATGTAGATAGGTCAGACCCAAAAACCTTCAAGAACACTGTTTCCTCATGGGTAGGGTTTTGGGTAGATCAACCACCTTTTTGGTGCATGGTTTCTAAGATGTCTCCAAAGGAGACATCCTCAAGTGGAAATTTTGGAGATCTTTTCCCTTCCTCAAAATTTTTGTCTTTCATGATGGATTCTTGCAGAGAATCCAGGTGCCTCCTCTTGCAACTTCTCTTCCGGGGTACCTCCTTAGGGAGATGTTCAAGGGAGGTATACTGGGCTTTCAATGATGGAATAGATTGGAGATCTTGCAGGGCCAGCTGTCCCAGAGGTGACAGATGTGGTCTCAGACACAGTATCCATGGAGGTAAGGGGTGGAAATGAAAGTACTGGAGCCAAGGATCTCCTGGGTAGGGAGAGAACTCTCTCCACCACCTCGAAGGCAGATGGGGCCGGAAATGCTAAAGATGCTCTCCCCAGACCCGAAGCAGTCAGGGCAGAGAGTACCCACACCTCACTGGCCATTCACTCTGGAAGGGAAGTCAGCACCGAGCTGCCAAACACCAAGGCTCCACAGGGAAGCAATAGCTCCAGGAACTTTGGAGATGAAGTCAGCCCCTCGAAACAGATGTTGAGGCTTCGACTTCAAGAGCCACTCTGCTCTGACATGGTCGGAGCAGAGCGAGTCAGGTATGCTGTCAGAGTTGGAGAGACAATCACTACTGGCTCCACCACCTCGACCTCAGGCCTTCGGATCAGAGGGCTCTGAAGCAGGAGGTCAGATCAGAGAAGGAGCAACATGCCTGAAAGGGGAAAGTTGACTCATGGACCCAGTGGGGGATGGAGATGGTAAACCCCCATCTGGATCTGTGTCTGAAGGAACTATCTCATCAGTCTATCACCTCTGATCAGGAAAGGCTATGGTAGGACCTGACAGAAGATGTAGAAGATGGTCTGGAAGATCTTTTAGGGTATCTGTCCAAAAAGGGAGATCCCAAGGCAGCAGGAGTTGGTCCACAGGAAGAAAGAGGGGCATAGATCCAAGAAGATGACTCAGCAGACTTACTCAGGTCCAAGGATTTCAGATTCGACGCTCTGGGAGCCTTTTTGGTAGGTTCGCTAGAAGTAGAGGCAGACTTGTCTGGGGAATGTTTCCTGTGTTCTCAGACATCTCTGTGTTTCTTGGCAGGGGTTTGTGCCCCTGAAGTGGATGAACCTGCTGCTGGGGCAGAAGATGGAATAAGGCCCTTTAAAACAAGTTTATTTTGGCAGTGGCCAAGGCACATTGGTGAAACCCCTCACAAATAGGGCAGGGGGATTCAAGATGTGCAGGGCCGAGACAATCAATGCACTCCCTGAGGGCATCAGATAAGGGAATCTTCTGCCCACAGGAAGTGCACCTTTTAAAGCCTAACAGTTTATCAGCATGTTAAGAAGAGGAAAGGGAAAGTAAAGAAAAGTCCCGCAAAGAATGGACCAGTGAATAAAAAAAAAAAAAAAAAAAAAAAAACTACGAAAGAATAGTTGTGTAAAATCTTACCCTAACCATAAATGTCCTTCTCTTCACTACTGCAGTATTCTTAACCTGAGGGATCTGAAAGCGGCCTGACAATGGCCAATATACAAAAATCTTAAACTACTGTAGGGTATGTGGGATGTCGCACATAGGCTGCTGTCGGAAGTAGGCTATAAAACAACATACGCATGTACCATACTCAAAACTGAATGCCCCAGGAGGAATGCCAGACTAAGGATATAAAAGGTCAGTACATCCAAGAAGAACAACAGACCAGGGAGAAGGAGGGAGGTATAGAATACTGCAGCACTGAAGAGAAGGACATCTATGTTTACGGTAAGATTTTACACAACTATTCTAAGTGCTTCTATTCACTTGCTGCAGAATTCTTCACCTGAGGGAGAGTGCCAAAGCTCAAGAAGGAAGGGAGGAGGAAGGAGCAGAGAAGCTCTCAATGAAGCCATGTAAAATGGCTTTAGCAAAGCCAACTCTGGATCTGAAAATGTCATCCAGTTTGTAGTGTATGATAAAGGTATGGATAGAAGAGCAGTTGGCTGCTTCAAGGAAGGCGTTGTTATCTAAGCTCTTAATGAATGCCTTAGTGGAAGCCACAGCCCTGGCAGAGCGGGCTTTCATGGGTGAACAGAATCTCTTTCCATGGAGTATGCAACAAAGGCAAATAGTCTTTGAAATCCAAGAAGAAATAGTCTGCTTGGAGACAGGTAAATCCAGAGCCCTGGGATAAAAATTCATAAACAGCTGATCAGATTTCTTGATAGCTTTAGTCTTAACCAGGTAAAAACCTAAGTTGCCTCTGTACATCTAAGGAATGTAGTACCTTCTCACTGTAGTTTTGTGCAGAAGGGAAGAAGGTAGGTAATTAAATAGATTGGTTAAGAGACAACTCATTAACCACTTTTGGCATAAAGGAAGGATTTGTTCTCAAGAAACGACTGTCCTTATGTGGAACTTGTCTTCCACACTGGCACTTGCCCTTCTTGGATGATATTAACCAAAACAATAGTAACAGAAAAAATTCCCAACAGGGCATTTATCTGGCAAAAAGCTGAAGTCAAAAACGGAGAAATGATCATACTGACAGAATGGCATTCTGACTGGCGGCAGAAAGGTTTTGAGGATTGTATGTGGGTACATCACGTTTATGGCCTACGTCAGACAGCAGCCTATGTGCGTGTACCCTATAGTAGTAAAACACTTTTGTATACTGACTGACATTGGGTCACCTTCAGGCAGGAGATCCCTCAGGTTAAGAATACTGCAGCAAGTGAATAGAAGGACAACTAAGAAGACAGGGGAAAGAGAGAATAAAGATAGGCCAAGAAAAAAAAAACGTATCTGAAAACACGCAGAAAAACTCTCAACGGAGCTCGAGCACATGGATCAAGATGCTTCTTGACAGAGTGGCAAAAGAGATCTAAGGTAATCTGGGGAATGAGGCATTACGGGTAGGGGAAAAGCATGAGCTTCAGAGCCTAAAGCTTTGGAAAGCAGCCAAGTCGGATCGGAGGGTTGGATCTGAAACCCACAGATTGAGGAATGAATGAAAATGACAACATCAAATGAATTGTTGCCTTAGTTGCACCCTTTTGCTCACCCAATATTTCTGACACAGTACTCTGTAAGGAATTTTTTAAATCTGCCAACTCGCTACACTCCGAAAATCAGTGTTCCCAGTTACTTCTTTCTTTCCATCACACTTACAACATTTGCCATCTTCAAAGTCTGCTTGGGGTATAAAAATGCCTATTCCAACACTTCCATACAAAGATCCTAAACCTTCTAAACTTTGTTGCATACTTGGGAGCCATACATATTACCTCCCACTGTTCCACTGTAAACTGCTTATCCAAACTTTTCTTCCCAATCCTTTCTGACCTCTTCTGATTGATTCTTCTAGTTGTCATGTAATATTTTATATGCTGTTCTGTTCTAGATACAACTAAAAACTCTACCAGAGCAGGTCTTTCACTTAGGATTGCCATATTCCTTTCTCTTTGCCTACACTCTATCAATCCCTGGTAGGGAAGCCAGTCTCTAGCCTATAGTACAAATGTCTTCTTGACCTCATCCCATTCTATTACTGTTCCCTCTCTGGTTATTTGCTCCCAATACATTAGTTCCTTTGCTAGTTTTCTTCACTAAATTCCATTCCCCTCTTGCCTATTCTCTCTACCCCTAAATGCAGTCATTCCTATTGGCAAAATCTCCTTTATCCATTCTCATGTTGGCTTAGCTCTTAGATTACTTTCTGCTACTTTATGAATAAAATATTCTATATGGATGTTATTCCCCTTAAGGATCTGCATCGCAAATCCCACTCTCTCTCCTTATTTCTTGAATTTCACCCCCTGCTTCAACATTATCTTATTCTACTTTGAATTAAATCTTTCTGTATGTGTTACATATATGAGTCTTAATTGTGTATCCCTTCAAATCAGGTAATCCCAAAACACTTTGTTCTATTGGAAGGATCATCTTATTCCACTTAATCCTTGCCCTCTTCCCCTTCCAGATAAATTCTTTCAAGTCTGTAATAATTGTCCACAACTTCTCCTCTGGTTGATAAAAATATGCCTCACATGTATATAAAACTAAATAGAATAAAAACATTTCACTGTTTGTAATTTACTATCCATAAAAAAAGCTTCCAGTTTCTCAGTTTTTTATTAATCTTTTGTTTAGTCTCTTCCAAAATATCCTTAGCTACCATAACAGAATGCTTTTTAATCCATTCTCTTAAACAGACCTTACCGTGTCCCCATAAATATGTGTACTACTGAAAAAAATTATGTGTGGGTACATAACTTATGGTTGTAGCCTTTGTTTTATTCTTCATTAACTTTATATCCTGAAAAGACTTGAAACTTCCTCAGAATGTTCCACTACATTAAGGTATCCTTTTCTGGATTTAATACCACTTGCAGATAAAGCCTGTGTTTCTTGATTACCACACCAATTATATCCTTTTTTTAATATCAATTATATCCTTTAATTTCTAAGTCTCTTATTTTCCTTGCCAGTGGCTCTAAATATAAAGCAAACAACAAAGTGAAAAGTGGACACCCCTGCCTGGTTTCTCTGTTCAAACACATCCTATCAGAGGAACCCTTTAATTCTTGCCTCCAGTCCTTCATGTAACCTCTTAGTTAACCTTATCATTGTATCAGGGAATGCAAAAGCTTCCATTGCTCTACTCGTAAAATCCCAGCTAACTCTGTTGAATGCTTTCTCTTCATCAAGACCCACTAACAGCAGTAGTATTTTCTTATATTCTGCTTCTCTTTGGATTGTTTTATTAATGTTGTCAATATTTGCCTCCCCTCCACAAAACAACATTGATCAATATTATTTCAATAAATGGACTGAACATAATTAGCATCGTGGCCCAGTGAGCATCAATTTGTTTTCTATTCTCTGGAGTGACAGGATTCTCAGAGAGTCCAGAGGTTGTTCAGCTATGTCTCTTTGGAAGCAGTTCATGTGAGTAATCAAAGGCAAACATGCCAGGGGCTTAAGCATGCTTCCCCATTATAGCCATTTCCTAAGACTCATTTTTAGAGTAATGAAAACCTCCTTCCTAGTGGCTGGCACTACAGTAATGGAGTCCATCTGAAGGCCAATGCTGCCTGTCTTTGGGTGTGTGTGTGTGTGTGTGTGTGTGTGTGTGTGTGTGTGTGTGTGTGTGTGTGTGTGTGTGTGTGTGTGTGTAGAATTCTGCCCAATTTTCTGGTGACTGCTTTAACAGAGACATATGTCTGCAATGCTCTCCCTACCACCAGGTCAAGCAGTCAGTCAGCAGGAGGTAGCACCCAGGACATACAAAGGAAGACCTGAATGCTTCAAATATCACTTCATCCAGGGATAGGATTCAGAGAGCCAAGATCTCCTCTGACACAATTCCAGCATGTCACCAAATTTAATGTCCTCTGAAGAGGACTATGTGGAATCCTCCCTTGCATCCAAATGAGTATAGAAGAGGGGGACTCCAGTGGTGAGTCAATGTACCTCCTTTAAAATGGGCACTTGCAAATAGAGTTCAGTTTGCAGGCATCTGAATCCTCAGAATACTCTGCTTGAGGATCTGTAAGAGGCTGATTGAAGAAGGCTGAGATACAAACTGAATAGTGTCAAGTGTTGGAGACAGTATCAAATTAACTTCTGTAGACTTCCATAAAAAGGAAGCAATCATCCTTTCAATAACTTTAAAAGCAGGTTCTAAGTATGTCAATATCAGAGACCTCTGAGTTGGTGCCATATCATTCCCCACCAAAGTAGACATCGATGGCACAGAGGATCCAGGCACCATTTGCATCCTCTGTGCCACTGATGTCTACTTTGGTGGGGAATGATATGGCACCAACCCAGAGGTGTCTGATATTGACATACTTAGAAACTGCTTTTAAGGTTATGGAAAGGATGATTGCTTCCTTTTTATGGAAGTCTACAGAAGTTCTTTTGATACTGCCTCACCTCAGCTTTGGCCGGCTAAGATCTAGCTGTATTCAACTGGACGTATAAGAGAATTTAAGCAGGTTTATCTGCACTTTTTTTCAAATAATACAGTATTTAAATTGATTTTAACTGTTTTGCATGATTATTAACTGAACTGGAAGTTTTGACTCTGTTCTTCAGTTAGTGCTGGTTTGAATTGTATTATTTGTTAGTAATTGCAGGTGTGGGGGTAGCCAAATCCTTTGATTTCCTGTCCTTGCCTATTTAAGTGGTACAGTTTGAAATATTTTCTGCTTAAAAACCTCAGCTTTGGCCGGCTAAGTTCTAGATGTATTCAACTGGATGTATAAGAGAATTTAAGTACCTTTATCTGCACTTTTTTTAAATAATACAGTATTTAAATTGATTTAACTGTGTTGCATGATTATTAACTGAACTGGAAGTTTTGACTCTGTTCTTCAGTTAGTGCTGGCTTGAATTTTATTATTTGTTAGTAATTACAGGTGTGGGGTAGCCACATCCTTTGATTTCCTGTCCTTACCTATTTAAGTGGTATAGTTTGAAATATTTTCTGCTTAAAAATCTCAGCATTCGCTGGGTAAGATCTAGGTGTATTCAACTGGGTGTATAAGAGAATTTAAGTACCTTTATCTGCACTTTATTTCAAATAATACAGTATTTAAATTGATTTAACTGTGTTGCATGATTATTTACTGAACTCGAAGTTTTGACTCTGTTCTTCAGTTAGTGCTGGCTTGAATTTTATTATTTGTTAGTAATTGCAGGTGTGGGGGTAGCCACATCCTTTGATTTCCTGTCCTTGCCTATTTAAGTGGTACAGTTTGAAATATTTTCTGCTTAAAAACCTCAGCTTTGGCCGGCTAAGTTCTAGCTGTATTCAACTGGACGTATAAGAGAATTTAAGCACCTTTATCTGCACTTTTTTCAAATAATACAGTATTTAAATTGATTTAACTGTGTTGCATGATTATTAACTGAACTGGAAGTTTTGTCTCTGTTCTTCAGTTAGTGCTGGCTTGAATTTTATTATTTGTTAGTAATTGCAGGTGTGGGGTAGCCACATCCTTTGATTTCCTGTCCTTGCCTATTTAAGTGGTATAGTTTGAAATATTTTCTGCTTAAAAACCTCAGCTTTGGCTGGCTAAGATCTAGCTGTATTCAACTGGACGTATAAGAGAATTTAAGTACCTTTATCTGCACTTTTTTCAAATAATACAGTATTTAAATTGATTTAACTGTGTTGCATGATTATTAACTGAACTGGAAGTTTTGACTCTGTTCTTCAGTTAGTGCTGGCTTGAATTTTATTATTTGTTAGTAATTGCAGGTGTGGGGTAGCCACATCCTTTGATTTCCTGTCCTTGCCTATTTAAGTGGTACAGTTTGAAATATTTTCTGCTTAAAACCTCAGCTTTGGTCGGCTAAGATCTAGCTGTATTCAACTGGACGTATAAGAGAATTTAAGTACCTTTATCTGCACTTTTTTCAAATAATACAGTATTTAAGCTGATTTAACTGTGTTGCATGATTATTAACTGAACTGGAAGTTTTGACTCTGTTCTTCAGTTAGTGCTGGCTTGAATTTTATTATTTGTTAGTAATTGCAGGTGTGGGGGTAGCCACATCCTTTGATTTCCTGTCCTTGCCTATTTAAGTGGTACAGTTTGAAATATTTTCTGCTTAAAAATCTCAGCTTTGGCCGGCTAAGATCTAGCTGTATTCAACTGGACGTATAAGAGAATTTAAGCACGTTTATCTGCATTTTTTTTCAAATAATACAGTATTTAAATTGATTTAACTGTGTTGCATGATTATTAACTGAACTGGAAGTTTTGTCTCTGTTCTTCAGTTAGTGCTGGCTTGAATTTTATTATTTGTTAGTAATTGCAGGTGTGGGGTAGCCACATCCTTTGATTTCCTGTCTTTGCCTATTTAAGTGGTACAGTTTGAAATATTTTCTGCTTAAAAACCTCAGCTTTGGCCGGCTAAGATCTAGCTGTATTCAACTGGACGTATAAGAGAATTTAAGTACCTTTATCTGCACTTTTTCAAATAATACAGTATTTAAATTGATTTAACTGTGTTGCATGATTATTAACTGAACTGGAAGTTTTGACTCTGTTCTTCAGTTAGTTTTCCCACCCGCCCTCCCTGTTTCTGTTTTGGTGTTAATCTTAATGGCTTTGAAACTGCCCACCCCTCTTGTAAATTTGTGTTTGGATACTCCTTCTGGGCCCATCTCATTTGCTCACTCAACTGAGTGCAGTGAGATCATATTCTGATTTCAGGCATCCTACTCTGTACAAAGAGAACATCTGGGAAAGAGAACAAAAAAAATTTAAGCCCGTTTCCTGCCTTTCCTGTTAAGTGGTCTAGACTGTTTGTAGGCTTCTGAGCCCCCAAGCCCTTCTGTGTTGGAGGCATGGCCGGCCTTAGGCATAGGCCGCCTAGGGTGCCGGTCTAGTAGGGGCACTTTTCCAGTATTTATTTGGTGTAGGTAGATCAGGATGGGGGCACCAGGTAATGAGTTGGGGGGCGCCGTGGAGCCCTTTTGCCTAGGGCACCAGTTGACCTAGGGCTGCTCCTGGTTGGAGGGAAGCCTTCTAGCTTAGTTTTGTTTCTTATAACTAGCCAGTTTTCTAGTTTCAGCACTCAAATCTGTTTCTTTGAACTCAGCACTTGTTCAGAACTCATTGTAAGCACTACATAAGCTGCAAATTACTACAGCACTCAACTTTCCTCACTTGTCTAGTAGAAAGCAGTTTTTAGTACTTAATAAATAAGCACTTATCCAGGCATGTCTAAGGGTCAGCTCCCAGTGATTTCTCCTGTCTACCTGATGAATATGGGCATCTTGGGGCAATGCAGCAATTGCCTCATGTACACAGACATCCCTCTCCTCCTACCACCCAACACTACAACCTGTGAGAGATGCACTTATATAGCCAAACTGGAAGCAAAGCTCTCTTCACCCAAGACTGGACTAGACAGTCAAGAGGAGAAGGTAAACACTTGCAACACACCACACTCATCACATAGTCCCTCAAAACCTACACCACCAAAACACACACACATAGAAACACAAAACACACACCTACATTCGTGGAGGCTCTCAATAAAAACCTGCCCAAGCATCAGGGACATCCAAACCATAAACACAAGCAAACTCCACCCCCCAACACAACCCAAATGACACATAGCCCACAAACTCAGTGTGCCACTCAACCACAGCCCATAAGGCATAAAAACATACCCAACACTCTAGTCATAGGTGACTCTATAGTCAGGCACACTGATGTTCCACTCACTAGACTAAACAAGGAGAAAGTTACTGTCAGCTGCCTGTCAAGTGCCAGGATCCGACACATAACGCATGCACTCAGGTCACTCCACAATAAGTACAAATATGACACTCTCATTGTCCATGTTGGTGTGAATGACCTGAGACGTACCTCCCTGGACTACATGAAAAGAGACATGGAGGAGCTCTCCGATCTTGTATCCCAGGCAGGTATGACCCTAACCCTGAGTAGCATCCTGCCATCACCCAGAATGATACCACAGTACAAGGACAAAATGATTGACTTCAACAATTGGCTAAGCTTCTGGTGTCATTCTAAGGGGATCCAGTATTTGTCTGCCTGGGACGACATGATTGACAGTCCACAATGCTTTGCCAGAGATGGCCTGCACTTGTCGCCCTTAGAATTCCGGATACTGGCTACGGCTCTTGCCACCCCTATAGTGCCTTTTTTAGGCAAGGTTCAAATGACAAATTCACCACTGTAACAGGTACAAGCAAGCAAAATCTGAGGGTAATGCTACTCAATGCTAGAAGTCTAAACCTCAAAATGCACTCACTCGAGGCACTCCTTAAAATGGAGAACATTGACATCTGTGCAGTGACAGAGACCTGATTCAAAGCTCCAGAGAGCACCCCTGCATTACCAGGCTTCAATTCATACCACACCTTTCGGCCACCTAACCCAGAAACAAGCACTAAAGGCAGAGACGTGTCCATATTCATTAAGGATATCCACAGCTCCAGGCTAGTTGCACAGCATAATGCATCCGAGATTATCCAAGTGCAACTAACTCTGGGCAAGACCGCAATCCAAATTGTAGCTTGCTACAGACTCCCCCACCATGCCCCAGGATTCACACTCCTCATTTCTCGATACACTGGAAAGTATTAGGGTACAACCCAACACCCTAATAATGGGCGATTTCAACTACCCCACCATTAACTGGGAAAACTACTCATGTACCAACTCTTTTGCTCAACGTTTTCTAGAATTCATAAATTCCATCGCCTTGGATCAACTTATTCACACCCCCACCAGAGGCAGCAATATCCTAGACCTGGTCATTACCAACATGGGAAACCGGTGTTCCACATCAGAGGTCAATTCCTCGTTGGTCAGATCCAACCACAAGCTAATCAGCCTAGACATCCACATCCCACCCCCACCCCCAATTAGGGAAAACCATCGTAAAAAACTTCTCCAAAGCCAACTTCACACTTCTTAAGACAGAAGTGGCAAACTTCATGACACCCATGCAGACAGACAATAGAGGTATGACTGCCGAATCCTGCACAAATGCACTTTATAAGCACTTACACGAGTGCATGGATCATGCCATTCCTAATCGAACCAAGATGTTATCCTCCAAAAAAAGGAAGCCAATCTGGTGGTCCTCTGCCATAAACAAACTCTACAACAGAAGAAAGAAACTGTTGCAAAAAAGAGTAAAATCCCATGACTGGAGGAACTCCCTGGTCAACCTCAGTAAGAAGCTGAGATCCCTCATAAAATCCTCCAAAGCTAGTTACGAAAACAAAATTGCCACTGACTCTAAAGACAACCACAAAGCATTCTATAGCTATGTCAAGAATCTAAATGGGAACACTCAGATCTGCTCTGAGTTACAACACAATGGCACTAAATATACAGAATCAACTGATATTGCCAACATCCTAGCAGATAGGTTCAGTGCTAACTTTACCCCCACCTCACCCCCTAGAGGGCCCATCTCTATACCGGAAGAATGCAAAGTTCCTATAATCACGGCTGCACAGGTAAAAAACACACTCTCCAAAGCCAAGAACACAGCATCCATGGGACCTGACAATATCCCAGGCTGCATTCTACACGAACTACAGAATGAACTGGCACCCTAAGTACCATGTTCAATCATAGCCTCACCTCAGGCTTTGTACCCACTGAATGGCGCACCGCGACAGTTATCCCACTCCACAAAGGGGGAACCACAACGGACCCCGGGAACTACCGCCCGATTAGCCTGACGAGCCTGGTCTGCAAGGCCATGGAATGTATCATTGTGGAACTCATAAACAAAGACACTGGTAATCTCCAAACTCTGGACCCTACCCAGTTTGGATTTGTAAAAGGCAGATCATGTCTCCTAATCCTGATTGACTTCTTTGAAGCAGTCACCAAAGCCATAGATGAGGGTAAAATGGTTCACACAGCCTATCTAGATCTCACCAAGGCTTTCGACACCATCCCTCACTCTGGAATTATAGATAAGCTCACTAAACTAGGTATAAATCCCTATGTCACAAGATGGGTTGCCAACTGGCTCACGGACAGAACCCACACTGTGAAAGTAGCGGATTCCAAATCCGACATCAGACCAGTGACAAGTGGAGTACCACAGGGTTCAGTCCTGGGTCCTCTCCTGTTTGGTATCTACTTCTCTGAAGTGCAGGCCAACACAGAAGGTCTTTGGCTAACAAAGTTTGCAGATGACTGCAAACTAGGAGCCATAATCGAAACTCCTAACGATGTGGACAAACTACAAAAGGGCCTCACTGAGACAGATACCTGGTGTCAAAGCCATGGCCTGAAGCTCAATGTCATAAAGTGTATTGTCATCCCCTTTGGTAAAAACTCTGTACCCATGAACTACCACATAGCTGGTAGTCTACTTAATGCCGAAAATGTGATACGAGACCTTGGGACACAGGTGGACAGTAGTCTCGCCTTTGATAATCACATCGCCACAGTGGTCAGGAAATCCTTCTATGTGGCTCATCGCATCACAAAAGGATTCTCATCCAGAAAAAAAGAGGTCATTGCTCCTCTCTACTCATCACTCATTAGACCCATTATAGAGTACAACACCCCTTTTGGTATGTACCTCACAAGACATCTACAACAACTGGAAAGACCACAGAAATACCTCACAAAGAGGATTACTGGCCTCAAACAAATGCCCTATGTAGACCGTCTCAAAAAACTACAGCTTTACTCCATTGCATATCGCCTACTCAGGGGCGATCTCTGCCTAACATACAAAGCTATGTCAAACCCAGAGCTGTTGGACATGCTCCACTTAAAGAAATCCCAATCCCTCCGAGCTACACGCTCTAGGGACCTATACCTTGTCACCACAATAAACAGAACATGCTGGAGGGATAAATTCCTGTCCCAGAGGCGTCCCAGACTCTGGAACAGACTACCTATCTATGTCAAACAGAGCTCCTCATTAGCACTCTTCAAGAAAAATCTTGATGATTGGATGGGAAATTCACCTCGGGGATTACTTCTGTGGCTCTGCTCGACAGGGGCACAGGAAAATAATTTTCTTGGGTGGCGAAAGCCAGGGTACATTTTTTGGCTAGGCTTGTATGGGCCCTAGGGCCGATAGCCTAGTACCTACCTATGAACCATCACTGAAAACCCAGGGGGTTCAAATATCAAGATCGGGGTTGACACCTTGAACACCAATGACTGAGACACTGAAAAATGCAGCAAATGAAGGTGACAAAGAACAACATAGGGAGTCTGGTCCTGAGTGTCCATTCACCCAGAGGGTCTCAGATTTAGTGAATTGGATACAAAGATGTCAACACCAATGTTTCCAAGCTAAATGGTGTCAAAATTAAAAGCTCTGGAGAAGAGGACAAAACATCGGCTTTGGGGCCACTGGTACTGAAACTAGCACCAGGAAAGCAACATGTAAAGGGAAAATGGGTGCCCTGGAGACAGAGAGGAATGGAATGACACATTTTAATCTTAGCCTTCAAGAATGCCCTTGTTCGTCATGTCACAGTGTATTTCAGACGTATTGTGGAAGAACCTAGAGACCTAAGGGAAGATGTTGAAGGTGGACAGGAGGAAAAAAAATAGAGTATTGTCTCTCCAAGAAGTGTCCACTGGTGACTTACTTAGGAAACCTGTTTGGAATAATGACTGGCTCTGGGGGCTGGCACCAGAGAAGCACAGCACACTGCAGTTGGTACCAAAGGTACAGTGGATATAAAAAGTGTACACAGCCCTGTTAAAATGCCAGGTTTTTGTGATATAAAAAAATGAGACCACAATAAATAATTTAAAAACTTTTCCCACCTTTAATGTGACCTACAACCTGTACAATTCGATTGAAAAACTTATAAGTTTTTAATCAGTTCTTTCATCTCTGTTACATTATTCAATACTTCAGATACAGTTGGTTTAGACTTTAATTTCCATTGCCTAATAATTGCTTTTTTGGCAGCCACCTGAGTTAAACTTAACAAGGCCTTGCTATGTCTAGGCAATTCAGATCCTGTATCCCACCTAAAAAAAATATTTCCTTAGTTACACCCATTGCTCTCCCAATATTTCTGACAGAGTACTATGTGGGAAATTTTTAAATTGTGCCAGCTCAATACACTCCCAAAACATATGTTACAGTTATATTTTTCTTCCCAAGCACACCTCCATCATTTGATATTACCTGAGAAAAAATTCTATGGAGTCTTCTTGGGGTATAAAATATCCATGCAAATACTTCTATGCAAAAATCCTATATCTTCTAGACTTTGTTGCATACTTGGCAGCCATACATATTCACTCCCATTGTTTCTTTGTGAAGTACTTATCCAGTCTCTCTTCCCAAACTTCTCTAACCTCCTCTGATAGATTCCTATATTTTGCAATATTTTATATGCCCTAGTAATTGTCCCTTTAATGACAACAGCTTCGGTTTTAGATTCAATTAAGACTCTACCACAGCATGGGTTTCCTCTATCCTTTTCTCTTTGCCTATACTATATCAATTCCTGATAGGGAAGGCAGCCTCTTGCCTGTAGTCCAAATGTCTTCTTGGCCTCCTCCTAGTCTATTACTTTTCTCTCTCTAGTTATTTGCTCCTAATACCTTGATTCTTTTACCAGTTTTCTACAGTAAATAAAAAATACCAGCCTCCTTTTGCCTATTCTTTGCACTGCTAATAGCAGTTCCCCTATCAGCAAAATCTCCTTTCTCCATTCTCATACTGGCTTAGTTCTTAGAATATTTTCTGCTAATTAATGAATATAGCAATAACCCACGCCTAGGTGTGGGTAATGCTGGATTTACCCACGGTTGGCGTGGTTTGGTCCCGAGGGCGAAGCCCGAGGGACCAAACAAAGACAACCATGGGTAAATATAGCATTACCCACACCCAGAAGCATGCCTACGCAGTACATCAGAGCTGTGGGCAAAAGCACTGTTTCGCTATGTTAAATGGGTTTAACATAGCGAGACAGCTTTAAAATAAGCAACGGAGATCTCCGTTGCTTATTGTAAAGCTGTCTCGCTATGTTAAACCCATTTAACATAGCGAAACAGTAAAAAGCAACGGAGATCTTGCGATCTCCATTGCTTATTTTTTTTAAAACTGTCTCGCTATGTTAAATGGGTTTAACATAGCGAGACAGCTTTAAAATAAGCAACGGAGATCTCCGTTGCTTTTTTTAAACCTGTGTCGCTATGTTAAACTCTTTTAACATAGCGAGACAGTGTTTTATACTAACAGAAAAGTCCGGCGACGGACCTTTTTCCGTTAGTATATTGAGGGATTTACAACGGGCACGCTGGTTGGGCTGGCCAATCAGCGTGCACGTTTTAGGGGAGGAATTGTATAATACAATATTTTGCATGTCTCCTATTCTCCTTAAAGATCTGCATACAAAAGCTCACTCCCTTCTTATTTCTTGAATGTCAACCTTGTTTCATCATCATCCCTTTCTAGTTTAAATTATAGCTTTCTGCTTGTGTTATTTATATCAGACTTAACTCTGTAGCTGTAAAATATCCCTTCAAATCAGATAATCATAAACCACTTTGTTCTGTTGGAAGGATCAACTTATCCCACTTGACCCTGGCCCTCTAACCCTCCCAGATAAATTTCTTCAACTCTTAATAAATTATTTTTCACAACTTCTCTTCTGGTTGAAAAAAGTATGCCTGACCTGTACATAAAACTAAAGGGACTAAAAACAGTTTCACTGCTTGTATATTGCTATCCACATCCATAAACACGACCTTTCAGTTTCTCTGTTTTTATATTTTTGTTTAGTCTCTTTCCACATCCCTTTTTAATCCATACTCCTTAGTACTTCATTTTATCATGGCCCCATAAATACTGGTATTGCTCAACCAATCCATGTGTGGGTACATAGTTTACAGCTATAACTTCGTTTTATATTCATTAATTTTACATCCTGAAAAGACTCAAAAATCTCTCAAAATGTTCCACAATACTGACATGTCCTTTTTCTTGTTTTATCAGCTACAAAATAATATCATCTGCAGATAAAGCCAACTTTTCTTGATTAGCATACCAATTATATCCCTGAATTTCACCAAAGGCTCTAAATATAAAGCAAATAACAAAGGGGAAAGAGGACATCCTGTCTGATTCTTGGTGACTTCAACTACCCCACCATGACTACAACCTCCTAAGGGAAAGTATCAGCAGCTTCACCCCCCCAGATGATGCAGACAACTATGCTGAACAGTACGCCAGTGCAGTATACAAGCACCTGTACAACTGCATGGACTCAGCCATACCCAAAAGAACTAAAATGTGCTCCTCAAGGAAACAGAAACCTGTCTGGTGGACATCCTCTATCAATGGGCTTTACAACAAAAGGAAGAAATAGTTGTCCAAGGGTAAAAAGGAACAAATTCCAGATTGGAAAAACTCCCTCCTCTTCCTCAACAAACAAATTAGATCACTAGTGAAAATCTCCAAAGCCAATTATGAGTTGAAACTAGCCTCCAAAACAAAGGGAAACCACAAGTCCTTCTTCAGTTATGTTAGGAACCTCCATGGCAAAGCCCAAGTTTGTTCTGAACTAGTACTTAATGGTGCCACTTACACTGATCCTGTTGACTTAGCCAACCTGCTGGCTGATAGTTTCAGTGCAAACTTCACCCCCTCATTGCCCCCAAAGGCTTAGTCGAAATCCCCGATACTTGCCCCATACTTCACATTTCTGTAGATCAAGTGTTAAAGGCCCTATCTAAGGAAAAGAACACAGCTTCCATGGGACCTGATAATATCCCAGGCTGTATTCCGTACCATCTCCAGCAAGAACTAGCTTCACCATTGAGCACCCTATTCAACCACAGCCTAACTACAGGATTCATTCCAGCAGAGTGGAGAATTGCCATCGTCATCCCTTTGCACAAAGGTGCTGCCACTACTGACCCGGGAAACTATTGTCCCATCAGCTTGACAAGTCTGATCTGTAAAGTCATGGAGCATATTATTATGGCTCTCATAAACAAAGACATAGGCAATCTCCAAGCATTTAACCCCACCCAATTCGGATTTCTCAAGGGAAGATCTTGCCTATTGAACTTAGCTGTCTTCTTTGACACTGTCACCAAGGCCCTGAATGAGGGAAACTCAGTACATACAGCTTACCTTGACCTGGCCAAGGCCTGTGACACAATCTCCCACTTGGGCATCATCAAAAAGCTAACACAACTTGGTGTTAATTCCTATCTAGTCAGAAGAAGTTTACTGATTGTAGTAGATAATAGTGCTAACAATAAACGTGTTTGTTGGAACTATTATCATTTTATTTGTTCTTGAATACTGCAAGAGGGTGTCACAGCTACAAATAACTGGTGCCAAAGTCGTGGCCTTAAGTTAAATGCAAAAAAAATGCATTATCGTAGCATTTGGCAAAAACACAGCCCCTACTGATTTACCATATCAATGGCAACCCCCTAAGCACACAACCTGTGGTGAGAGACCTGGGTACTCAGATTGAAACAGTCTCACATTCGATCATCACGTGGCAGCTGTGGTCAGAAAAGCCTTTTACTTGGTTCATCTTATAAGTAAAAGGATTGCATCCAGAAAAAAGGAGTTATTACCTCTCTGTACTCCTCCCTTATTACACCTATGATTGAGTATAATGCCCCATTTGGTATGTACCTCTCCAAACACCTGCACCAGCTGAATAGACCACAAAAACACCTCATAGATAATCCATGGCCTCCAACACCTATCCTATGTGGACAGTCTTAAATCACTATCTTTCTACTCAGTCTCATACAAACTGCTCAGACGTGATCTGTGTCTCGCCTACAAGGCAATACCGGCCCCTGCTCTACAAGAGGTGCTCCATATCCATAAGTCTAACTCCTTGCGCATTACCTGCTCGATAGGCCTAAATCTAATATGCGACATTAACAAAGCCTGCTAGAGAGAGAGGTTTGTCTCTTAGAGGCTGCCCCATCTCTGGAATAGACTTCCCATACATGTCAAACAGAGTACCTCACTGGCCCTCTTCAAATGCAATCTAGATGAGTGGATGGGAATCCATAAATTTGTCCCAAGGGTTCCACATTTGTCCCTCACTGACAGGGGAGACAGGTGTTGACTGAGGTTTCTTTTTTGGGGATAAACTCTTGGCTAACCTTGTAAGGGTACAAGGGCCATTAGCCTAGTAACCTCCTATGAGCCTATGATCCTATGGATCATAGGGTCTCTAAATACTGCTGTTCACTGGTTATCATTATTCATAGTTGGACTGTAGCTGGGAGCTGCAGTGGCAGCACAGAATGCAACATATTAGAGAGAGATATTCCCACTTTTGTTTTGCCTCCAGTACCTCATATACCCTCTTAATTAGCCTTACTGTTGAATCAGGGAATGCATATGCTTCCTTTGCCCTACTCACAAAATCACAGCTTACTCTCTTCAATGTTTTCCCTGCATCAAGACCCACCAACAATAGCAGTATTTTCTTACATTCTGCTTCTCTCTGGATCATAAATGTTTTGTTAATACTGTCAAATGTTTGCTCCCCCTCCACAAAACTGCAATGATCCATATCTATCTAGGTTTGGCAACAAGCTTTTTTACTTTTTGCTGTCTATGTTGTTGTTCTAAAAGTTTTTGCACTCTGGAATTATTATCAAAAACAGTTGCTTAACAGCAATCTTTCTAAACTCATACATATTATCTAGACACTCCCTTATTTTCTCTTTAGCACTCTACAGTTCTGCTTCTTATTGTTATGTAAGATTCCCCTTGTTCTGCAGTATTTTAACCTAAATCATACACCTCTAAACAATTCCTGTTACTTGTTAACCATATATCTCTTTATTTCTTTCATATTTTAAACACCACTTTCATTTTATGTCCGTCACCAGCTATAACTTCTGAAGAAATTTCAGTCTTTCCTAATAACTCTCAAATAATTTCGACTACCCATTCTTTAAATCCCTCTCTTTTTAACAGATAGGTGGGGAAACGCCAGTGTCTCATTTTTACTTCATTACCCTGCTGTTTTTTCAGCACCTTCATGAAATTACCAATTAAGACATCAGCATATGTACATATATATCTATATATGTGTGTGTATGTGTGTGTGTGTGTGTGTGTATATATATATATATATAGAGAGAGAGAGAGAAAGAGAGATATGAAAACAAACCATATTAATATATTCGTAGTTGAAAACGTTATACATCACACATACTCCTTTGTATATTTGACATAAATTTAACATTACATAAATTGATCAATATCTGCCCACCCTTAAACTTCAATCTTCCTCCAAAACATTACTCTTCATGCACTGCTTCCACAATTTCCATTTTTCTATGTGATTTGCTCCTACCCCCTTCTAAAGACCCCATTTCTAGTTCTTTTATCTCTGTTACAATATGCAATATTTCAAATACAGTTGGTTTAGACTTTGATTTTCCATATTCTAGTGCTTCTTTTTTGGCAGCCACCAGAATTATACTTAACAAGGCCTTACTATGTCTAGTCACGTCAGATCTTGTATCCCAGCAATAATTTCCTTAGTTACACCCACTTGCTCACCCAATATCTCTGACAGAGTACTCTAGAGAATATCTGAAGTCTGCCAACTCATTACACTCCCAAAACATAGTTTCAGTTACCTCTTTCTTCCCCACGCACCTCCAACATTTGCTCATCTACCTGACGAAAAATCTGCTTGGGATATAAAAATAGCCAAGCAAACACTCCCAAGTAAAAATCCTAAATGTTTTAGACTTTGTTACATATTTGGGAGCCATATATACTGTCCTATCATTATTTCCTTGTGAATTGCTTATATAATCTCTCTCTTCCTAGTCTTTCTAGCCTTCTATGATTGATTCCTATAGTTATCATGCAGGATTTTATATGCCCTACTAATTATTCTTTTTTTAACACCAGCTTCCTCTCTAGATTCAATTAAAAATGCAGTTCTTTTACTTAGGATCCCTCTATCCCTTCCTTTTTGCCTATACTCAGATAGCAATCCCTGGTAGGAAGGCCATCTCTAGCCTGGATTGCAAACATCTTCTTGGCCTCATCCCATTCTATTACCTTTTCCCCTCTCTAGTTATTTGCTTCTAATAGCTTGGTTCCTTTGCTATTTTTCTCCAGTAAATTCCACCCCCTCTTGCCTGTTCTCTGCACCCCTAATTGCACTCACCCCTACAGGCAATGGCTCCTTTATCCATTCTCATGTTGGCTTAGTTTTTAGAATACTTTCTGCTACTTTATGAATATAATATTCTGTGTGGCTGTTATTCTCCTTAAGGAGCTGCATCCAAAATCTGACTCTCTCCTTATTTCTTGAATTCCCCCTGCTTCATCATTATCCCTTTTCATTTGTAATTATAGCTTTCTGCTGCTGTTATGTATATGAGCCTTAACCAACTTGCTCTAAAATATCCCTTCAAATCAGGTAATCCTAATCCACATTGGTCTATTGGAAGAATCAACTTATCCCAATTGACCCTTGCCCTTTCTCCTCCCAGAAAAAATCCTTCAAGTCTTTATTAATTACCGTCCACAACTTTTCCTCTGGTTGATAAAAATATACCTGATCTGTATATTAAACTAAAGGGACTAAAAACATTTTCACTGCCTGTCATTACCATGCATTTTTATCTTAGTTGTTACTGGCACATGATCTGAAATAGTTATAGGATGTGTGACAAAGCTTTCAATTAAATGCACATATTCCTGTAAAATACAATTTCTGTCTAGTTTAGCCCAGTTATTGTACCTTGAGGAATAATATGTAAATTCTCGACAAGTTCCTGCTACTGAATTCACATCTTCCATACCAATTATTTTCATAAATTTCTTCAGAAATCCACTCTATTTTTGTTACATTTTCCCTTCTAAGTCCTCCAGATACATCCTCACTGTTGCAAATCAAGTTCCAGTCCTTACCTGTAATTAATATTCCCTGCTGAAAGTGGATTATTTCTCCCAAAATTTTCTTAAGCTCCAAAATACTGATTTTAGGTGGAATATAAATATATGCCAGCATAATCCTCCTCCCTTGCCAGTAGCCCCTTACTAACACAAATCTACCAATATTATCTGTTTTTTTCCTGTTCTGTCACTATTGGGGCTCCTCCAGAAACTAGTATCAGTACTCCCTTTTTCATTTGTCTGGGTATTCTGCTGATTATTGATGATGAAATCCTTTCTTTATCAAATTCACATGCTCAATTCTTTCCAAATGTGCCTCCTGCAGCATTGTTATTTACAAGTTGCATTTTTATAGAATTCAATGCTCTTACCTTTTTATCT
Organism: Protopterus annectens; assembly: GCF_019279795.1. Taxonomy (NCBI): domain Eukaryota; kingdom Metazoa; phylum Chordata; order Ceratodontiformes; family Protopteridae; genus Protopterus; species Protopterus annectens. The sequence continues at coordinate 594,605,831 of NC_056737.1, read as the reverse complement.
ATACCGGTGGGGCAATTCAAGTTCCAAAATCATACTGATAGTGTACCCTTTGTGATAAGACGTTTTGTTCCCACTTATTAAATATGACAGCTTTTTTTAAATGTCAGTTTCCAGCTTTTGCGTTATATGTATCCACTAATTTTTGGTAGGATGATCTGTTATACAGTTGTTTCTTTTTGAACCTATGTCACATTTTCAAGACTTTTCGTTTCAATGAACAAAAAGGAACCCCCGAATACCTCCATAATACTATGGTTACATATTCTGATATAAACTTAGAGTACCTGCTAAACAAATTATTAGTAATACTTTATAAAAATATATATAGCTAATATGTTTTTGCCTACGAATGCTCAACACTCTCCCCACCTCTTACAAGCTCTTCATTATAATGAATTTTTGCATAATAGGAAACACAATACATGTGTTCAGGATTACATGAGTATTAAGCAACATTTTTTTAAATGCTGGACAGAAGATAAAAAATACTTCCTGCCAAAAAGGCAGAAAAGAGCAGTAACTAAGACTGTGGCTACGTTTAGTCCCACTGTACCTAAGAAAAACACAAACCTACAATCTAATGGAGTACAACAATACTTTGTTTTTGTAACTATATAACAGCCTTTTTAGTTCCAGTGATTGGCATGATGCTTAAAAATTGGAACTTGTCAACAATTTGAGATAACCTTGAATGATTTTCTTCCACAAAAAGTATTTTCCCTACAGGAAAGCACCTGATTTACAAAGTATTATACAAATAAGCTGTTATCACTTGAAAAGCAGAAAAAAAGAATGTATAAATGCCAGAAGTGCAACGTGTGCAAGGATATTTGAGAAACAAGAACATTTAACATGAATTGGACCTGTTCTCACAGCTAACTGATTTTGCAATTGTATAGCAACTAATGCAATATCCTGTATAAGGTGTGCCTGCACACCTAACAAGTGGTACATTGGAAAAAAAACTATTAAAAATGTAAAAACAGGGGTAATGGAATACTTGCATCAAGTACAGCATATTTCACCAATCAGTGTCTTTTTTCAGTGTATAAAGAGAAAGCACGATCAAGACGCCAGGCATTTAAAAATGTGAAACATTTGTTACTTTATTCTGCAACTGTAACTATGGGAGGCAATGCAAACAGAGATCTATTAATGATGTGAAGCAAGCTGCTTTAAGAAAATGGAACTGTTTTTCCAAGAGGGCAGAACCTTGAAATCGAATGGAGTCATTTAATCTACTGGTGAGTATTTTGCAGAATTAAGAAACTAACTGAAAAATAACTGAGAATGTTCCTGAAGAAAAAGTATAACATGATGTTTCATTTGTTGTTCTGTAACCTCTAACCTCCTCACAGTAGGCATATCTTGTTGACACATCAGGGTTGTTGCTGTGACTTTCGGCTTTTCCCAGTTAGGGGTCGCCACGAACTCCGGTCCGCTAATGATTGGCAGTTGATTTTTACGTACTGAGTTGTCAGCCCTGACGTACAACCTTCAACGAAGGTACGCCCATTCACGCATGTCTCCATGCAGAAGATGCTCTAACTGAGAATCGAACCGGACAGCGTCTTACTGTGAGGCAACACGCTACCGCAGCACCACCACCGCGGATTACAGTTCTTTTAAATAAATTAATGAACTTGGACTTCTGGTTTATTGTTCCATTCAACTTTGCTAATTGTTTGTTGTTTTATTACTTTTTATGCTATCATTCCATGTTGGTACCTGCATTAGTACATATACTTCAGGTAATTGTTCTTCTATAATAACAACAGTGGTGGAAGTTTGTATTAACAAAAAAATGATGCAGGTATTCTTTTTAACTGGGAGATGGTCTCTGTTACTTGCCAGCTAAAAATCTCTCTAAAACTCACTTTTTTCTTTTGGGATGAGCCAGCTCCTCATACACCTGCATTAGTGACAAAGCTATTTGTTCTTTTGTACTGAAATAAAATGTGATGGTTGTTCTTGCACTTTTTTAAAGGCTGGACTTTCCCTGTACTGGGCACCTTCAAATATTTTTCAACCTCTCCCTTCCTGTAAGGCTTTGTTTTGCACTAGGAACCAGACAGTTACTTTTATTAAAGTGAGCTGAAGCTGTTACTAGTTCTCAAGCCCTCTAGTTTTTTTTTTCTTCAAGCTCTAATTACTTTTTTCTTCTTTTCACTTACTAACTACAAACAGATATCCCTGATGCACTTATCCACAAATCTATTAACTCCCATACAAATAGTGGAGCCTGCAGACGTCTCCACAAACAAATTATCTACTCGGTCACATTTCCTTATCCATGCACTTCAACATCTCAGATCACTGGGCATTATGGAAGGTCAGATGACTTGTTTCCTTCTGTTGCCAAATTCTTCACATTTGGCATCACTGGATAGGCTTGGAACTGTGTTATGTTTACTGATATAGAACTGGTATTCAACTTGAATAAATGCCTGCGACAGGTGCAAATATTTGATTAATCTGGAAGCATCATTCTCACATAAAACCATGCATGGTGATCATCTCGCACGCGCGCGCGTGTACACACACACACACACACACGCAACACACATACCTTCACCAATTTCTAAACTAAATCACATTAAAATATCACACAATAAGACAGTGAAACATTCTTTATCAATGCTTCTTAGAACAAGAGTGACTTTTCTACCACATCATTAACTCACCACCAAAGAGTCATATTACTTCCAATCTATTATGCCTAGCAGCTCTACTGATAAGAATGTCTTGGTGATTGATGACTCAATCATTAGGCATACAGATTTTGTTCTGACAAGCCTGGGTAAGAATAGAGCTACTGTCAGTTATCTTTTAGGTTTTAAGATCTCTGACTTTACAAGGACTGTAAAGCCCCTTCCTCTGGGGCAAACATGAGTATGGTACAGTAGTGGTCCAAGTGGAAATGAATGACCTAGAATTCAAAGTTCTGAGGAACATGCAGAGAGACATGTCAAATCTTTCTTTGTCCTGAGTGGAATCCTTCCTTCACCAAGAATGATGCCTAGGCACAAGGAAAAGGTAACTAACTGGTTTTAACTACTGGGTGAATAGCTCATGTCATTCCCGCCTTTCCTAACCTAGAATAGTCCCTTATACAGGCTTTGCTGTATTCTGGACTTTTGAATAGTTCCTGTGTTGCCCATTTCCTTACTTGGATAGAAGGAAGTTTCTTTGCTCACCAGTGGGAGTGGGGATCCTCGAGCAGCCTATCTGTCCCAGAAGGAGTGACCTCAGCACAAGAATCTTGTAGTTAATTGGCCATTTTGGGCCATTTCTAGCTCTTTAAAGTTCCCTGCATAAAAACCCGCTTTGGCGTGATTTTTTTGCTTATCCTACTCAGCAACAGCTCCTCGTGGTCCTGCAGAGTGGTGCTAGCAGCAGAGAAATGAAAAGAGTGACTGCTTCCAAGATTTAAGTATAATTTTTCTGTTACTACCTGTGCGACCGTCCTTCCTCGCTGAAAAGCGAGTTTAAACTGCTGATTTACTTGCTCTAAGCCTGTTTTCTGTGTTTTTACAATACCTGCACTTTTTTAAAGTTTGTTTGTTTGCATTTAACTGTTGAGGCTGCCCACTCAAGTGCGCTAGCCTGTGTATTGAATTTACTGTACTTCTCCTGCTGCTTTTGTGAAAAAAAGAAAAAAAAAACAAAAAAAATCCTTGTTTCCCGCCTTTCCTAACCTAGAACAGACCCTTATACAGACTTTGCTGTATTCTGGACTTTTGAATAGTTCCTGTGTTGCCCATTTCCTTACTTGGATAGAAGGAAGTTTCTTTGCTCACCAGTGGGAGTGAGGAGCCTTAAGCAGCCTATCTGTCCCTGAAGGAGTGACTTCAGCAAAAGAATCTTGTAGTTAATTGGCCGTTTTAGGCCATTTCTAGCTCTTTAAAGTTCCCTGCATAAAAACCCGCTTTGGCGTGTTTTTTTTGCATATCCTACTCAGCAACAGCTCCTCGTGGTCCTGCAGAGTGGTGCTAGCAGCAGAGAAACGAAAAGAGTGACTGCTTCCAAGATTTAAGTATAATTTTTCTGTTACTACCTGTGCGACCGTCCTTCCTCACTGAAAAGTGAGTTTAAACTGCTGATTTACTTACTCTAAGCCTGTTTTCTGTGTTTTTACAATACCTGCACTTTTTTAAAGTTTTTTGTTTGTATTTAACTGTTGAGGCTGCCCACTCAAGTGCGCTAGCCTGTGTATTGAATTTACTGTACTTCTCTGGCTGCTTTTGTGAAAAAAAGAAAAAAAAACAAAAAAAATCCTTGTTTCCCGCCTTTCCTAACCTAGAACAGTCCCTTATACAGACTTTGCTGTATTCTGGACTTTTGAATAGTTCCTGTGTTGCCCATTTCCTTACTTGGATAGAAGGAAGTTTCTTTGCTCACCAGTGGGAGTGAGGAGCCTTAAGCAGCCTATCTGTCCCTGAAGGAGTGACTTCAGCACAAGAATCTTGTAGTTAATTGGCCGTTTTGGGCCATTTCTAGCTCTTTAAAGTTCCCTGCATAAAAACCCGCTTTGGCGCGTTTTTTTTTTGCTTATCCTACTCAGCAACAGCTCCTCGTGGTCCTGCAGAGTGGTGCTAGCAGAAGAGAAACGAAAAGAGTGATTGCTTCCAAGATTTAAGTCTAATTTTTCTGTTACTACCTGTGCGACCGTCCTTCCTCACCGAAAAGTGAGTTTAAACTGCTGATTTACTTACTCTAAGCCTGTTTTCTGTGTTTTTACAATACCTGCACTTTTTTAAAGTTTTTTGCTTGTATTTAACTGTTGAGGCTGCCCACTCAAGTGCGCTAGCCTGTGTATTGAATTTACTGTACTTCTCCTGCTGCTTTTGTGAAAAAAAGAAAAAAAAACAAAAAATATCCTTGTTTCCCGCCTTTCCTAACCTAGAATAGTCCCTTATATAGGCTTTGCTGTATTCTGGACTTTTGAATAGTTCCTGTATTGCCCATTTCCTTACTTGGATAGAAGGAAGTTTCTTTGCTCACCAGTGGGAGTGGGGAGCCTTGAGCAGCCTATCTGTCCCTGAAGGAGTGAACTCAGCACAAGAATCTTGTAGTTAATTGGCCGTTTTGGGCCATTTCTAGCTCTTTAAAGTTCCCTGCATAAAAACCCGCTTTAGCACGACTTTGCGCGATTGTGCGCATAGTGCAGCATCGGGCAGCGCCGGTTAATCGGGTTTAAACTATTCCCGGCTCCACAAAGTCTGCTCTTCACTTTTTCCCTTAGAACTGCTCTATCTCTCAAGTTAAACACCCTACTCTCAATCTAAGGCCCTGCACTTGCCCAAATAAGCAATCTTACAATTTAGCACTAGTAAACTACATCCTTATTTACTCTCTACGATTACCTTGTCCCCTATTGGTCCTTTTTGATTCAGTGATAAAGGAGTTCCCTATACTATTCTAGCATGTCCAAAGGTCAGCTAATGGTTTCCTCTCCAGTCCAGCTGGAGCCCACCTTATCATGAAAGGATTCACATATAGATCAAGGGAGGTCATCGTACCTCTTTATTCATCCCTCATCAGGCCCATAATAGAATACAATGCCCCATTTGGGATGTACCTTACCCGACACCTGCAGCAACTAGAAAGACTCCAAAAGTACCTCACAAAGAGGATCAAGGGACTCAAACAGATGCCATATGCTGCTCAGTTAAAGAAACTCCAGCTCTACTCAGTTACATACCACCTACTTAGAGGCGATCTATGCCTGACATATAAAGCTAACCCAGAATTAATGGACATGCTCCACCTCAAAAAATCCAAATCCCTTAGAGCCACACGCTCGAGAGACTTGAACCTCAGCAGTGAAATAAATAGGACATGCTGGAGGGACAGATTCATAACCCAGAGGCTCCCTTCACTCTGGAATAAAATCCCAGTCCAGGTTAGGCAGAGTCCCTCATTGACTCTCTTCAAGAGGAATCTTGATGAGTGGATGAGAGATCATAGGTTTACCCCGGGTATCACTTCTGTGACACTGTTAGACAGAGGCACAGTATACTAACCTCGAAAAAGGGCATAGCAAAATTCATTTAAAATGGGTGGCGAAAGCCAAACACACTCTGGCTAGGCTTATAAATGCCCTAGGGCAGATAGCCTAGTATGAACCTATGAACCTATTTCTAGCAAATGAATACTCTCCCTTTTCAGTTGGTTGTAACCCAAAAGGTAGATATTCATTTGGCAAAAAAAAATTGTAGGCAGAAAAAAAAGAGGGAATGTACAAATGAGTGAATGCTCATTTATGAGAATTACATATGGATGAATTTAGTTTTATACAGTGCAGATAAGCAGGAGTATACAAGAAAAGTAATGTCTGAATAACAAAGGAGTGTTTGTGAAGATGTTCACGACTGTTATTTACATATATATATATATATATATATATATATATATATATATATATATGTGTGTGTGTGTGTGTGTGTGTATTTTATATATATATATATATATATATATATATATATATATATATATATATATATCTATAAAACAGTGTAGTGTAAAAACGTTCCTCATTTAGGATATGAGGAAGGGTTAGGAAAGGATTAAAAAAGCGGATAGATCAGTGCTGTGCAAGTTTTGTGTTGTGTGTATGTTCTGTGTCCTTTTGTCTTGTGCAGTGGTACTGTTAGGGAAAGAATTTTTAGTAATGTAATGTGTAGGGTTAGGGGCAGGGCTAGGACACAATAGTATGATGGTGCAGGAGGGTGAGGCTATCCTTACCCCTATACCTACACATTACATAACTAAACAGTATTACTACCAAGAAGACACCTGATTTTGTTTTTGTAGCTGTGGATTACTGACATAGGGCTTTTTTACTGAGATAGAAGTATTCAATGTTTTGTGATTGACTTTTATGAGTTATTCAGTGTTTTGTGATTCTTTCTTTTTTTTTCTACCATTTGTGAATCTGCCTGTTGAGTTTTCTACCTTTCATGATGCAATTGTTTGCATCTCTCTCTCTCTCTCTATATATATATATATATATATATATATATATATATATACATATAGGTTTACTATCAAAATTTCACACCCACAGTGTGCGACTGTTCATGTTTTCAACCCAAAATGTCAGAAATCAAATATACAAACAGGAATATGACCGAACAAGGTATTTTAGGAAAGTCAAACTACTCAGGAATGTCGACATTTCTGGTCATGAGTTACGAACGTTATGCAGGGGGGAAAGCCCCTCTGCACCTCCCTTGTGGGGGGCTGTACCCCCCACAGCCCCCTGATACTTGTATATACAAACTCTGAGATCGCACTACAGTGAGAGAAAGTGTAAATTTCCCAATCCCCACTAGAGTGTGATCTGCATTCAAAATGTTGAATCCACAACAGCGAATGCTAGTGTGCATTCGCTGTTGTGACTTCAACATTTTATTTTTTGATATTCTGAAATGTTGAATTAAGCTGTTTGAGTTTTCCAATTCAGACTTTGTCCAAATGACATTTTGATAGTAAACCCATATATATATATATATATATATATATATATATATATATATATATATATATATATACACACACACACACACACACACACACACACACACACACACACACACACATATGGGTCCCCTTCAAAACATATAAAACTCAAAACATCTAATTTCATAACATTGAGACCAGAACATCTAAAAAAACCCATAACATCTAAAACTTATAACATCAAATTTCATAACATTTAAAATGTATAATATGTAATAGTGTATCAGCAGATATGTAAATGTTACAGTTTAATCTGTTAATCTTGTGGTATCACTATGAGATGTTGTAGTTTTCATTTCTACAGTTGTTATTTATACAGTGTATGAATTAATACTCTTATCTTGCCATTCTGTATGTGTTTTTTAGGTCAGGTAAGTGATAACAGACATTATGTGCACATATTTTATGGTGATAGTGATACAGTGGGGTTAGGAAATTTGCTTTTTCCCTCTGTAGTGTGATCTTGGAGATGGTATATTTAATTTACGGGGGGGGGTTGCAGAGCCCCCCCACTTGGGGTGTGCAGGGGGGCCTGCCCCACTGCAGAAACATAGTAAAAAGTGTGTTTGGTAGTTTGGTGTTGTTATATGTGGAGGGGATATTATTTTTATGTGATTTGTAGTGTTCGATGTTCTGATGCACATTTTCAATGTTATGAAATTCGATGTTATGGGTTTTAGATGTTCTGGTCTCGATGTTATGAAATTAGATGTTATGGGCTTTAAATGTTTTGCAGTAGACCCATATATATATATATATATATATATATATACATATGTGTGTGTGTGTGTGTGTGTGTGTGTATATCTATGGCTAAATACTGAATGCACAAACATTCAAATATTCAAAGGCCCCTCATCAAATCCACATTATCAAAGCAGGAAACACTGAATTCTACAAAAAACAGAAACCATGTTTTAATGCTCCCCCATACCCCCCTGCTAATTATGTAAACCATGCCCTTGCCCTCGTGACCAAACCACGCCAACTATGGGTAAATCCAGCTTTACCCACACCCAGCCGTGGGGTTACTGCTATAATATTTCATACAGCCACTATCTATATCCACCTTATAATTTTCAGGTTCACTGGGACCATGGTCTTTCCTAGTCAAGAATGAGTGAAAGGCATAACTTTTTGGCCTCTGCCATTAAGTCTCACATACTCTGTGCCTCTGGTACTTTAGAGATGCTTGGAACCAGTGCCATAATTCATTCAAGTAAAAATGAGAGGAACATTGTCTTGCCTTCTACACTGCCACACTGGTCCCCTTTGCAATGACTAAAGGTGTATGCACAGAGAAAGCTTCCAAGTAAGTAGAGTAAGACATCACCTCTTGTTTAATACGAAAAATGTTTATGCTGACATATGTCCAAAGTCTCCACCTGAGGTGAACTCTAGTCTAGACAAGCTGGACCCTCACTCCCCAAAGATGAAAGAGCAGTCACTCAGCTGTTCATATCTGATAATATCACCAAACCAAACAACAAAATTGTATCTCAATAAACTAACTTGAAAAATATCAAAATTATTTCAAGTTGCCAGCCGTGGTGTCAAGGCCAAGTCCTCTACACCAGCAGGCAGTCTATGTTTGAGGAGGTTTAAATTAAGTTTTCTGAACAAGTACTGAGGGAGCTTTAATAAACATTTGAACTATCACCAGTTTATGCAAAAAGGACCTCAGTTTAACATCTTATTCATCTGATAGCACCTAAGAAATTCTGCACCTCTTCCTCCTGTTATACCAGGATGCAACATCAGTACTGGAACATCACCTCAAAATCACAGTGTAGGCACACAACCAACAGTTGTCACATCTTCTGGCAAAAAAGTATAAATGTGTTGCCTGTTGATTCACCAGTGCTGCTCAATGCCTTGCTGAAGCAGACTAATGAGCCTTAGCTAACAAGAATACAACAGTAGCATTAAGCTCATTCTTGCCTCAATTTCCCCACTATATAACATGTTAAGTGGCTGAAAATAAATTATCTTTACATGAGGATATCAAAAATGACCAAAGTTTCTCCCTATATCATCTGTTAAGAGACAGTAGACATATAAGTTATCTACCCACCATAACTAGGCATCTGTGTTGTCCATTTTCATTCCTCCTTACTTATGGGTTACGGATCCGATCCTCAGATCCAAGTCGGCTGCATACTTCAAACTTCAGATCCAACTCTTGAGCTCCTCCCTTTACCCATAATGCCCCACTCCATCCCTATTGCTTTAAATCAAGTTTGCTCCTCTAGTTCCTAATTGCTGAAGAGAAACAGATTTTTATTTATTTTTTTTATTTAACATTTGTTGACTGGGAAAGTCCGACTAGGATCCACAGAGCCTGTTTTCAGCGGAGGCCTGGGGAGAAATGCTCCAGATGCATGTCTTTGGATTGTGGGAGGAAACCGGAGTACCCGGAAGAAACCCACGCGAACACAGGGAGAACATGCAAACTCCACACAGAAGGCACCCCAGCCGAGAATCAAACCGGATAACCTCTTGCTGTGAGGTGACAACGTTAACCGCTGCACCACTGCGCAGCCCTATAGTCAGATAGAACAGACAGGGCTCAAACCTGGAATGGTAGGTTTCAAACACAGTCCAGTAGGTCCTTCCAGAAGACAAAAAGATGGGGGATGGATAGGAAGGGAGGTGAAGAAGAATTAAAATGAACAACACAGATGCCTAGTTATAGTGAGTACATAACTTATAAATCTGATGTTGTCCTTTTCACTCTTCCTCACTTATGGGACAGAGTTCCCAGCTAAGTTGACCTTGGGTGGCCCTCACAAAGAATATTCCAGAGTACTGCCGATCCAAAGGAGGCTCTAGTTATAGATATCATGTCCAATTTGTAAACTGGAGATGAACTTACCCCCTCTGATCTGACACCTACACTTCAGCTCAGACCCATTCTGATCCGAGGGTACCAGGCAGAACCAGTAAGGGAAACAGTCAGAGTGGAGGAAACAACTTTCTTTGGATCCAACGCCGAGCCTCTTGTGGATCTCAGATCATTGAGCTCCAAAATCACTGGACGGATCAGAGAAGCAGAAATACTAGTCTTAGATGCAACAGGCACACTCATAGATCCAGTAGGGGATGGAGCATGTAAGACCCCCCCCAATCTGGATTTGAGCTCTGAGAAACTTTCTCATCATCCTATCCACATCTGCTTCCAACAAGCTTCTAGATGACCTAGAGGAAGAGGTGGAAGCGGGCCAGGAGTGCTTCTGTGGTGTCCGGTGAAGCTGAGCAGGCAGGGTGGGCAAAGCTGGCTTCATAACATATTTGAGGGTAGCACTCCAAAAAGAAGTGTCTGGCTTTGGATACAAAGACTTAAGATCCAAGGGGGAGCTGTTGGACTGATTGTGATAACTGTAAGAACTGAAGCCTTAGGATCCAAAGGCTTCAGATCCAAAAGTTGAAAAGTCTTCGGATCCAGAGGGGTTGGATCCAAGATTTTCCTAGTCTTTTTCAGCGGTTCCAACAAAGACCTAGGGGACTTTGACAGAGAGCATTTTCGGTGCTCCAAAAGAGCAGACTTACTATATTTGAAGGGGGTTTGAGCCCTTGTTGTAGAAGAAGAGGGAAGAAGACCCCTTAAAATAAGTTTATTTCTTCTGTCTACCAGGGGTCTCGGATTAAATGTGGTGCATATAATGCATGATGTGTCCAAGTGTATGGCTCTGAGACAATAAACACATTCCTTGTGGGCATCTTGGGATCTTATATCCAAAAGAAGTGCATTTTTTTAAAACCTGTAGGTTTGTCTGACATTGGGAAAAGTGAAGAAACCAACAGGTCAATTTTTTTTTTATTTAATAATAAAGGCAAAGAAAGGAAGAACTACCAACTATGGTAGAAAAGACGACCCAAAAAGGGAGGGTAAGAGAGAGAAAATGCTACCAACAATGGTAGAGAAACAGAGTACTATCAAAAGTATGGAAATAAGGGTAAGAGGGAGAGAAAATCCTGATGACCAGTGAAAAACTACAGGGAAGAAGAAAAAAGATAATCAAAAAATTTCTCAATAGAAAATTAAGAAACTCACAATCCCAAAAGATATGCTCGAGAGTGGAATATGTATCTGTTTGCGAAGGTGGCAATTGAGATCTGAAGTAACAAGGATGGAGTGGGGTATTATGAGTAGAGGGAGGAGCTGGAGAATTGGATCCAAAATCTGAAGTATGTGGCCAAGCTGGATCCGAGGATTGGATCCGTAACCCATAAGTGAGGAAGTATGAAAAGGACATCAGATCAAAAGGATTTACCTTGTTATGTGGCAAATGGGTCATTGCTCCGAGTTTATCCATGTCAAAATGATACTGTGAATAAGTCTGCCATACTGTCAACCATGATCCAAGGCACCATTCTGTTGAAGACATCCAAGTATATAAAAAGTTATCTTTCAATAGATACATGGTTATGTCTCAGTAGCAATTATCAGATCATTATGAGCTTACAGCAGATTCAGTAAGATCTGCCAAATAATTGTTGCTTTCCGGCATACTGACATAGGGTGACTGTAATCAGTAATTGCTCATTTTGACCCTTTTGCTATGTTGAGGTGAAAAATGACAGTGGTGGGGTGTAGGATAGTTAATACAAAACAACCCCTACGTTCCCTCCCCACCCATACAGCAGGCAACTAATGATTTAGGTAAAGGTCATACACTTTTCCTTTCTACAAGCAACAGTTCTTCTCAAGTTACAATAAGGCTTTCAGGTAACCGTAGTGGTCTTTGCCAAAGTGTTTATTCAGTGTTAAAACTGATCCCCTCAGAGGAATGTAAGCTGAAAGTTACTGCTCTTCCTTCCACCCTCCCCTCCTATACTGACTCTATTGAACCTGGGCTAATATTCCAAGCTATGCCATTAGCAGCATAGATGAATGATGTAGCCTACAAACCAATGGACTAGCAGAACTACTACCATCTATGCTGACATGTTCAATCTTTTCTGAACAGGTAAACAGCACATTGAGAGCATCCTTTTTATGTGAATATACTCTCAAACAAACAAGCTTTTGAACCTGTTCTCAATTACAGAACGCTTATGTGATTTGTTTGAATGCTCTCTCCAAAGATTTGGGCCATGCAATCCAGCAGTACAGGGAGCTGTGGTCTATTATTGGTGTGGTTTTTAGATGCATGAAGCATCAACTCCGTGAAACTTCTTGGTTGCAATACTGAAGGAAAAATCAAGAACAAGTTATTGATATGTAGAGTGGGGCTTTGTAGAGTCTGAGGTTTCTGATTATTGATTCACTAAAGTTAACTGGTGAATCTGCAAGAGTAATTTAGGCAGGAAAACTACTGAGATGGCCATAGCTCGCAACCACTTAGCACAAAAAATCTTGACAAAGCCAAAAATAATGGGGGGACAAAGCCCTAAAAATAAAGACAATTTATAAATATTGCTCTTATAATCTTAGAAAGTTGCTAGAATAAAAGTTATTGTGTTACCATGCATTTTTCTAAAGGATAATAACTCTGAAACTCAAATACTTGTAATTATTTACTGAATTTAATCATCATTAATTTGCTGCAAAAATCCAGAAAATCACAAATATTATGAGAAACAGACCAGAAGAAACATGAGACAAAAATCTGGACAGTTGAGAGGTATGGATGGCCACTGTCAAGTGTTCCAGCAAATGCAAAAGATTAGCTAAGATAATTGTAATGCCTGCTATGGATTACTGCTGTCTGTAAGATGGCCATCTGCCAAGCTGAAGGAAGAAATGACTTCACATGGCAACTGCCAAGGATAAACTTGATAAAGTAATTGGGTTTAGGCCTACATTTCTTTTACTGGATTGCTATACCTAGTTAATTAAGGAAATGGCACACAACAATGCCACTGACTGACATACTCCTGACAAATGAACCGCCAAGTAAAGGAATTTGCTCTCATGGCAATAAAAAATTACTCTTACTGTGTATATCTCTGGATTCACTGTTATAAAAGGAAAATCATATAAATATGGAAATTAAATGTTGTCATTCTAATTTCTGTTTATATATTAACACTAGAAAAGAAGTTTACCTAGATGCAGGAAAGCTGGGCCGAAAAACATTCTTCTCCTTGCTGACCTCCCTGCAACCTGCTCCATCATCACCTGTTAAAACAATACAAATTATATATGAACATCAGAAAGCAGAACCACTGATAGTTAGCTAATTAACCATTTGCAAGTTTCCACCTAAAGGTAAACAGGCACTCATTATTAATGAACATCAAGTTTACAAGCATATATATGACAGTGATAAATACTAACTTTTCTTTTACTTTCTACCAGTCTCACTCCATTTCAGGGTATATCATTCTATTAACTTCCACAGTATGCTCAGTGGTGTGTCCTTCCAACTAATGATGGTTGACTGCATCTCCTATGGAGATGATATTAAAAGAGGCTGAAGACATGCTGAGCATACATGCCCTTGCAATTGCAGGAACCTTCTTTAACACTGGCTTTGCAGTCTGTCCTCTGTGGCTTTCCCACAACATTTTTTCAATGTACCAGGTTGGTACACACCATTCCAGTAATTACATGCACAATAACTGTGATGTATTTGCATTTCTCACAGAAGGAAGGCCACAACAGCACTATGCCCGAACGCCACTAATCTCTTGTCAAGAACATCTATTAAAATTGCTCTTCTTAGCCCTAATCTAACAAATGCAAGTTTGCTTCCAAATCCTTGTTAGCAGCACAGCTCTACAAAATAGTTCCTTGGTATTATACACAACCATTTTTTTCATACATTGTGTACAGTTTGATATAACATGAAGTGCACATCCTGAAAGATTCTGTAATGAAAATATCATTCTCAAAATCATTTGCAACATTAGATACATTAGGATGGCGCAGTGGTGCAGCGGTGGCATTGTCGCCTCGCAGCAAGAGGTTCTCTAGTTAGATTCTTGGTTGGAGTGCCTTCTGTGCAGAGTCTGCATGTCCTCCCTGCATTCATGTGGGTTTCCTCTGGGTGCTTTGGTTTCCTTCCATGTCATAAAGACATACGCCTGGAGTATTTCTCCCTGGGTCTCCACTGAAAATTGGCTTAGTTCCAAGTTGGACTTTCCCAGTAAATAAATGTTAAATAATAATAATAAATATGTTCTGACTTTCTGAGCCAAGTATAAGCATATTAATCATATGACCCCTTTTTCTGGAAGTTGTCCCACTGAGACACACTCCGTATTTGATGTACAAAACATACATAAGCAAAGTGTTGACAGATTTAAAAACTGCTCAAGACATAATGTGCCTCATTATGAGAAACACTCCTCATTTTGAGTCCATGTTCCTTACAGTCTCAAACTGAAAGGGTCTGTCACACACTCAGTGTTACATGGTGAATTATAATGAATTGTATTAATTCATCAAAAGAACTTTATATAAATATAAAGTAACATTTTCTCTATCCTGTGAGTTTTCTAGTGAAAGTTGTTAGGAAGCGTTCCACATTAGAAGAAGTAGTGTTCCACATTTTGGAAATGCAAGGTTGACACTGGTTCAAGAGCAAGCACACATACAAAAATATGTGCAAAAGCAGAAAATGCATAACAAAACATAGAAGAAACATCCAGAGAGTAGGGGACTGCACTCAAGTCATGTTACTTTTGATTAGCAAATTCAGAAAGCAAATTAATTTTATGAGTTGGGTAATGAGAGCATGCAGTAGTATTAGGAAATGGAAACAACGAGGAAAGAAGGAAGGAACTAAAGTAGGTGGGACAAAGAAAAGACATAAAACAGGAAGGAGCAAGGGTAAACTTAGTCCAAAATTGGAAAAGGCTCTTCAATATAAAAATGCCTCTGTTTTGCTCACAGAACATCAATATAGGTTTTTAATCATGTCCCAGTATTCCCATAGACTCATTTTTAATAGTATTTGACTGTGTTAAGATTATTAAAAAAGAGAGATAAGTGTCAAAGACAGTGCCTTCTCAAGTGCACTTCCAGTGCAGTGCTACAGACTTCCAATAAACAGCTTTAAAGAAACTGTCTAGCAGTAGCATACAGATAATTTCTCATTAGTATCCCATTAGTACTTCATTGCTATAATTATCTTCTGGGCAAAGACTATGAAAAAATAACAGATTCCACACTAAAAATGTTCTCATATAAGGTAAAACTCTGAACCTTCTCATTGACACCACAAAATGCTAACTTCTTGAAGCCTCTCAAACAATTTAATGAAAACACTTATCTATCAGTCACAAAACCTTCAGAAATCAGTTGATTAAATCAATACATGAGGATTACTATTGCATTACCTTTCAAATCCTGAATCTCATAACACCGACGTTCAGAATGCCGAGAAAAAAATAATGAAAACTTACAATACAAACAGCTGATGTTTCCCAGGGCAAGTAAATACTTGTTCAACACCTAACGTACACACACCAGGCTGTATAACGACCACCTAGGTGGGGAGCTACACCCCCCACATCCCCCCTAACTATATATCCCAACTCCGGGATCACACTACAGTGGGGAAAAGGGCATATTTCCACAAGCCTACTTGCCCTGGGAAACATCGTCCATATGTAATTGTCAGTCGCCGGTACTATCTCAACATTCTGAATGTCGCTGCTATGGGCTTCCGGATTTAGAAAGGGATCCAAATGTAAATATTGTACTGACGTTTACATGTATATTCACTGTGGGCCAAGTACATCATGTTATACAATGAGCTCATTCATGTGGCAAACAGGGCAGGATCCAGCACTAGGTGACCTACACAGCTACCTAAGGCCCTGTACTGGCTAGAGTCTGAGCCACAACAGATTCATTTAAAAAAAAATGTTTTCTTGCATAATGCTACATTTTGCAGCAGAACGGGTACAGGCAAATTTCCTTTTTATAGCGGAATGGGATGGTGTAGTTACATATTTATAAGACAGTAGGAATTGGCAGATAGATTTACTTTTTTTTTCTAGTAAAATGACACAAGTTGATTTGCTGGCATAAACTGAGATAAGAGCAAACGAGCATGTACCTGGCATGAGATTTAATGGATTTGCTACTATGTTTTGCAGCAAAATGGGAAGAGACAGAGAGATTTACTTTCTTTTGCAGTAGAACAGTGGGCATAATCAGACACACACACACACACACACACACACACACACACACACACACACACACACACACACACACCAAAGAGTGCTTTGCACAGCAGAGATGGATTTAGTCTGCTTCCCAAACAGAAGTAAATGCACAAGCAAATTTACTTTTTTTTTTTTTTTTTGCAGGCATAAACACCTGTGTGCGTGTGTTTGTGTGTCTGGATGGGAAATATTGTAGTCAGAGACGGCAGTTAAGTTAATTCACTGACTTACAATAAAATATCCAGGTGGCTAGATACAGAATGCACAAAACAACCCAAGGAGAGATGCCGAACCAATTAACTTCAAAAGTTTATTGAAGACTAAGCACTTTCATCCTGTTGCTCTCAGGACTTCATCAGAATAAAAAGCAACACCACATTCCTTTTATATGACTTCCAAATCAATTCGAATGAACAAGAATCGATTTGTGCTGAATACATTTTAATTATTTCTAAAAGAGATAAGCATACATATCCAGCAGTCTAAAACCTATCCATGTATTCAACCCTTAATGGAAAAAAATCTAAGGAGATATGTGCAAAATCAGCGATAAAATAAAATAAATAAAAAAGTAAATAGACTTCAGTGATTTGTAAAATACATTACAATGAGCTAATTGCTTACTGCATAAAATTAAAACATCATATTAAGAAGTTGTGTTTAAAATACTTTGAAAAAGAGTTAAGATTTTTTTCTGGAAATGCAGTATACTCTATAATCATGGTTTGAAAACAGCCCAGGGACCAAGATACACTTAATCTGCCATATTTTCAATGAATGTGAGATTCAACAAGTGAGCTTCAAGGGGAGAGAACTGTTTTCAATATGCAACTATTTTGTTAGCAAATCACCATCAGTGCAGAAGGGTGTGGGTTCTACTTCCACACCATGCAGGTAGATTGCTGACACTGCAGTGCAGTATGGGGGGGGGGGTTGCACTCCTAAGTGTGCACTGTCCTTCGGATGAGACACTAAACTGAGACTCCATTTGGCTGTGTTGGTGGTAGGTCCTGTGAAATATTTTACATCCACCAGAGCTAATGAAAAGAGTAGATGAACTTCCCCAATGCTCTTGCCAAACTTCTTCTAGTAGCATAAATACCAACAATAGTCTCCCCTGAAAAGAGGATATTGGCCCAGGGGAGTAACCTGGTCAACAAAGGATAAATAAATGGCAAGTTTTAAATTAAATCCACATTCCTGTGTCATTTTTAAAGTAAAAAAAAAACACAGTATGCACGCTGACAGATTTAAACAGTGTTTATGGTAACTCTGAGGGAGAGAAAAAAGTAATGGGACACCAAAATAGCTGGGGGGGGGGGTACTGGTCCATTATGCTGAATAAGGCCCCATTTGACCATGATCTGAGTCTGGGTGTGGACACGGCTAAACCTTATTACAGCAAACCTGTGTTTTAACAAACACCCACCTTACACAATCCCATGGCCAAGAAAATATATATATTATAAAACAAAAAGGGTTAATCTCATTGTTACTGACTTTTTCACACAAAGTCCTGTTGAAGATTAAGTTAACACAGGTAGATTTTTAACATCCATAAAATGTGTCTTAAACATTCTAGTTTTTTATAAGTGTGAATGTTTTACCACAATCACAAGTAGTATAGTCCCAAAACAGCATTTGTTAATAATCATATATTAACCAGGAGGTAATTTCTACCAGTCTTTTTATGCCACTCATTCAGAAAAAAAAAATTTCAGATGCTGACTTCTACTTGATTTTGGATAGTGTGACATCCGTGCCCTGGCACAGCAATCAAGCAGCCTCAATCCTCACCAGCCTCAATCCTCACCACTAACACCAGTGAGGGGCATCTTATATAGGAGGAAAGTATAGCAAATGCACACAGTAAAGTGCAATTTCCCTTAAGAGCACACAGAGATCATAGTCCGGGGCTGGTCGCGCCCTTGCTCTCCAGGTCCCCAATAAGACTCCCCACTGACACAGCTATAGGATCCAGCTCTCAGCCTAGTGGGCAAGCTAAAACCTCCAGCACCCTCTCTGTCCAACCAGTGCTTTGTGTCCCTGCCCAAGTAGCTCACACACACACACACACACACACACACACACACACACACACACACACACACACACACACACACACACACACACACACACATACTTTGAGAAGAGTTTATACAACCACACAGACACTCCTGGGGAAGGCTGGCACAGGTTCTCCAGCTGTGCTCCTTTTTCCCAGACTATACGGTAGTACCAGCTGCCACCACCCACTAATATTTATCAGCTACTCAAAGACCCTTAAAAGGGTGTCCAATTATTACTGTGCAATATTATTATCCAATTGGTAGTATAGCCCAGGGCTAAAGCTATTAGAGTGGCTTTGTACAATTTTACCAAAGGCATGCAAGTACTCTAAAGAGCTTAAATTCTGTCTACAAAAACAAGGGTTTAAAAACCTTTAATAACAAATAGTCAAAACACAAGACAATACTTTTTTACTACACAGTGCTAGTCAGGAGTTCAGAGATCACAGAGAAATACTTAAAATAATTTGGTAGTACAGTTCTGACATCACAGAAAAACACAGTCTAATCTTTCTTGTTTCTAGCTATTTATTAGAGAAAACCCAAGTCTAAGATAAACTTACATATAGAGCAAGACAGTGCTGGTGAGTTGTATGGTCAAGACAAAATGCTTAATGCTCTCTGATTCTCTCTGTTTTTAAAATCACATTGTTGGTTCAGATTACATCATTCTTCACACTTCCCTGGGTTCCCAGGCTAATAGAAACTACATTTACATTCTTCACCTCTGGGCAGAAACAAGAGCAATAAAGGGCATTTAGGCATGCAAATTTTGGCCATTAACTCTGGCCTTAAAACAATAGGCAGGATGCCTCACTCTAGACTTACTGGCTCAGAGTTTTAACATCAAAGGGTCACAACATGCTTTACTTGGTCAGTAGAGTGCACTGTTGTTACATTTTTTTCAGTTCCACAGGTAACACTATTTTTACTATTTAAGACAACAAGCCTGTGGTTTACATTAATATTTACAGATGACAGAATTATCTCCAAAATTCTATCTGGCTAGGCTGGCAGCCTTCATCCATCTTCACCCAATCTTCACAGATATAATTAGAAGTTACTGAAACTATATGTCTATATCAGTCTTCTGCTAGTGTGGTATACCAAAACCACACTGAAGTGAATACCAGCTTAAGATAAACTTTCTGTATGGTCCCATTCAGGTTCTCTGGAATGAAATGTACTTGTAGTAAACTAAAGCCACTAATTTGCTGGGTCTATATCAGAACATCGAAGTATTAAAACTTCGAATGTTCTGATATTGAACACTATTCAGCGAACGCTATGAATAGCAAAGCTGCAGAACAGCAAATTCTTTCCTTGAGAAAGAATTTGGTTGGCCGTTTCTGTGGCTTCACTATTCTTAGCGCTGTAGTAGAAAGTTACGGGTTGGGTTCAGGTAAGTGTGCGATTGTTTGTACGTTAGGGTTAGGGGTGGGTTAAGTGAGTTAGGGTTAGGGCGCAGGTTAGGCATGTGTGAGATAGTGACAGACTTTAGGGTTAGGGGCGGTTTAAGTGAGTTAGGGTTAGGGCACGGGTTAGGTGAGTGTGAAATAGTGACAGACCTTAGGGTTAGGGTTAAGGTAAGTGGGTAGATGGTAGTGTATGTTTAGTTTAGTGTAGCGTTAGATGTAGGAATTTAAGTGTATGTGTGTGGTTGCTGTTTGTTTGATGTGCTTGTTTTGTGTGTATGTGTTTCAGAGCAGCAAATTTTTTCCATGGGAAAAAAAATTTGCTGTTCTGAATGTTCGATATTTTCATGTTTAGATGTTTTGGGGCAGATGAAATAAATTAAAAAAAAAAAAAAAACTATAGGCTGTAAGCAGGGGGGGGGGCAAGCCCCCCTGCACCACCCACATGGAGAGCTGCTCCCCGCACACCCCTGGCTACTTAAATATACCAACTCCGAGATTGCACTTCAGTGCAATACAGTGCGGAAACAGAGGGTTTCCGTTTCCTATACTGTAGCGCAATCTCTGAGTTGGTATATTTAAAGAGTGGGGGGGGGGGTGCATGGGGGCTTGCCCCCCTTCTTACACCCGTTTTTCTTTTAAAATTGTTCTTATAGCGATTCATCCTTTTAACAGTTCAATCACTAAAGTTCAATCTTTAGTGCTTCGAACTATTAAAAGTTCGACAATATGATATAAACCCACAGTGATGCTGTTGCTAACTGCCACATCAATAACAACACCCTAAGTATGCACTCAGTGGTGAGAGACCTGGACGCAAAAGTTGATAACAACTTTACCATTGATCACCATGTCTCCACAGTGGTAAGAAGGGCACTCTATATTGCTCATCTCATAAGTAAGGGCACTGCCTCCAGAAAAAAAGGAATGATAACCTCCCTGTACTCTTCCCTCATCAGGCCAATAACTGAGTACTATGCCATTTTGGTATGTACCTTTCCAAGCACATGCAGCAACTGGAGAGACCACAAAGGTTCCTCACAAGGAAAATTCAATGTCAGCATCTTTCCTATGAGGATTGTCTGAAATCACTGCAGCTTTATTCTGTTTCATACGGACTGCTCAGAGAAGATCTCTGCCTTGCATATAAGGCAATCTATGACCATGCTTTATTGGAAATGCATATCCGTAAGTCAAACGGTACACAGGTTACTCATTCTAATGACTTTAACCTGGTATGTGACATTAATAGAACCTGCTGGAGGGACAGATTTGTCTCCCAGAGGTTGCTACACCTTTGGAACAGACTTCCACTTCATGTCAAGCAGAGCAACTCATTGGCCCTCTTCAAACACAATCTGGATGACTGGATGGGTAATGGCAATTTCACCCCAGGGGTCCCACCTATGTCTCTCTTGGACAGAGATGATAGGTGCTGATTGTGGAAATAAGGGTAAAACTTGGCTAGGCTTGTAAGGGCTCTAGGGTCAGTAGCCTAGTAACTTCCTATGATCATATGAGCCTGTGTTAGACTTCATGAGAAAAGTAAAGTAGTTTTTGCATCTGATGTGCTTGCAAATGGCTGTTGTGCTTGCAAATGATCACTTGTAATACGCACTTCTACATTAGCAACATACATAAAGGCAAACATACACAAATACACATGCATGTGCACATAAAAATCACTACAGGGCAGTGATTTATTTCCTTCTGTTGCTTACAGTACCATTCTGCAAGTCTGCTGATATTCAGCAACAAAGTTAATTTGTATCCATGTAACTAACTAAGGAGTGAAATGAAATTCTAAGATAACCATCCACTGAAAAGCATGTTAATTGGAGCTCTCTCTGCATCTCAAGAGGAACTGCTGTAAAAAATAAAAGGTTGATACAAAGCAAGAAAGGAAAATCTGAGGTTGACAACTATCCCTGAGAAGTTAGAAGGATCACACTGCATAAGCAGTGGACTGGTATCCCACAGCAGAGCATACTAATAAAGGGCATGTTGTGTTTATGTCCTAAGAAGTATTTTAAGAAAAAGCAGCCAAGACCAAGAGTTGGGAAATTATGGACATCTCAAACTTATCTGCTCAGTTTATAGCTAAGAGCCAATACTGATCTGAAGTTACTAACATCTAAAGGAGTAAACAAAGGTTGTCCTATGCATAAGAATTTCTTTACATTACAGTTAGTCCTACAGAATCTACTAGGGTTACCACCTGTCCCTTTTTGCGAGGGACAGCCCCACTTTGGGCAGTTGTGTTCTGCGAAAAAAACCTAAAACATGACAAATGTCCTGCAATTTTAAGACAAAATATATTTCTCAAGTTTTCTTTAATAGTTGCATAAAACAGTTATTTTGTATCTGGAACACATATGTTTTATATGACATAGCATATGCAACACAAATGCTATAAAAATAAGCTTTCATTTTGGCAAAAAAGTGAAGTTTTGTCCTTTGTACTGGCCGTGGGTATGTTTTGTCCTGTAAAATCTCACATTTCTACAAAAATGTCCCATTTTGAGCATTGGAAAAGGTGGCAACCCTAGAACCTACAGCTTCAGCTATAACAGAGTTAGAATACATAACATTAAAATGAATCAGAAAAAGGCAGATCGGGGCGTGGCCAAGGATGAACACAGGATAGCAGCAGATTTCTTCAGCTCCACCAACTTAACTGCACTGACAGGAAATAATTACTTTAAAAATCAAGTAATGAAATATTTTTTTTTCTAAATACGTTTGGAATATCAGTTTCTTGAATAATATCTAAAAAAGAAAGAAAATTTCAATAATTTTCCTGTCAGAAATCATCTTGGAAATTTCTCTTTCATCACCTCTGTTCAAGATGAGTTCCAGTAAGGCAAACAGTCAGGATTCCAGCATCAAGAAAGAGCTTCAGTCTCTGATATCTACTATTCAGCAACTAACAACCAAAATGGACAAACTGGATACTAAAATTGATAACTTCATAGAAAAACCTACAAAACAAATGGATTTGTTACATCAAGACTTGCAACAACAGAAGGCTCAGATTACAGGCATAGAAGAGACTGTTAATGATATGGAGAACAGAATCCAGGAAGAAGAAATTAACATTGAGTTTTTGCTGAAGCAGAACACACACCTACAATCCAAACTTGATGACCTGGAAAATAGATCTAGACGCAATAATATTAGGATTTTTGGACTGCCAGAAAATATAGAAGGTAACAACATTACTTCCTTTTTAAATACTTGGCTTCCCATAACTTTAGACTTGTCAGAAGCATTTTCTTTTGGTATTGAAAGAGCCCATAGGTCCTTATCTAATTTTAACTCTAACAAAAAGTATCCTAGATCAGTTATAGTAAGATTTTTATCATCTTATGACAAGGAGATGGTATTAAAATCTGCATGGGCTAAAGCACCTATTAAAATTAATGAGGCAACTGTGCGTTTTGACAATGACTATTCTTCCTTGGTAATAACTAAAAGAAAGTTTTTTGCCATTAATAAGAGAGCTTAAGAAAGCACAGTTCAAAACTTACCTTTTATTTCCTGTCAAACTAAAAATCTTTTTACCTGATGGCCCTAGAATTTTTGAAGACTTGGACTCTGCTTTGCTGTATATTAAAAAAAATAAGATATTAGATAAAATAGAAGATATGGAATGGGCAAGTCCTTCGTTAAAGAGGATGGCAACAGGAACTACTTGGAAGACTTCAGAGAAGCAAAAAAGACTAAAAAACAAATGACATGTTCTATATTTTTTTCCCTTCTCTCTTAATCTCTTCAAAAATACAGTTACTGCATCTCCAGAAAGCCACAAATATTTTAAAGATTTATTCAAAGTTATTTTTCTGTGTGCAAAGAACTGTTTTTGTTTCATAAATAGTCAAACTCTCTGAGGAACAAATAACATGCTATCAATCAACTTGTTTCTCTTTGTGATAAAGAGACCTAAGGTTAGTAATTTGATACATTTTCTTTCTCTTCTTATTTTAAATAATGGCATTCTTTTTAAACTATGCATTTAGTGAGGGGTGGGGGAGTGTGCAAAGAACTGTTTTTGTTTCATAAATAGTCAAACTCTCTGAGGAACAAATAACATGCCATCAATCAACTTGTTTCTCTTTGTGATAAAGAGACCTAAGGTTAGTAATTTGATACATTTTCTTTCTATTCTTATTTTAAATAATGGCATTCTTTTTAAACTATGCATTTAGTGAGGGGTGGGGGAGGGCAAGGAGAGAAGTATGATGAAAATATGGAAAAAGTGAAATAATAACTTATTAGTTCTTTACAACTATATATGCTGTTTAAACACTGTTGCTAAATATTATACCATGACTTTATTGCTTATACATGATTACAAATAATATGTCATGATATAATTGCAAATAATTAGAACTAAAATAGTTGTAAGTAATATGTTTCATGTTTAACTTTATTAATACAAACAGCAAGTAATATTTCTTTGTAGGTACTCTTTGTAGCTTCCTTTTTTGCTTTCTTCTCTCTCTCTCTCTCTCTTTTTTTTCTCTCTCTCTCTCTTTCTCTCTTATAAGTACAGTTATATGCTTCTGATAATACTGATATATGTATATAATAAGATTTGTATGAGAAAATGAAATGGGGCATATAAAAATAAGTTGTATAATATGTTAAATAATGGTAGGCTTGGTTTCACTGTCATAGAGACTGTAATGACTTGTAAAATACTTTGCGAAGGTTTTGCACTGTTTAGTTTCATTTGTATTACTAAATTAATGTCAGTCACTTGCATTTACTAAACTTCCCGCCAGAATGTTAAGGGAGACAATTTGGGATGTGGGTTACCTCATGAATAGTGTCCTTGAGTTGTTTTAAAAGCTTCAACACTCAGAATACACGCAGAGAAGCTGAATGCAGTCATTTTGAACTTTGACCCCTGATTTCACACTGACACATCGCAGATTCAAGAAGAACACTGTTCCAGGAAGTAGAACTGCTGTAAATGCGACTTTGTGATGAAAAACGAACTTTATGACATCTAAATGTGAGTTATTCTTTATAACAACTTACTTATTTAAGATGTAATTTATAAAATATGAAAGTTATAATGATTTTGAATGATTCAGTATGCCATAGTAAATAAGTGAGATATTTTAGAAGGCATAGAAGGTAAAACATATATACACATGTTTTTGAAAGCTTACATGACTGCAACATATTAATGTATATAAATACTTATGATTTAAACATATATAATGTTATAAATCATTTGACTTATCTAATTGACAAGCACAAGTATCATTATGATTATATCTTAGAAGAAACTGTCATGCGACATATTTTAAAGCAGCAGTTCAGATATATAAAATACAGATGACTTTCTTCACAATGATTTATGTATAACTAGGAATTTACATTGCTGTGCAGTATGATTTGTAAACATATGTATGAGTATAAATATTTTATTTAACTGGCAATAATAAGTATGAGAAGAAAGCTTTGGTGCAAGTAATTTAAAGATTTTAAAACTGTTAACTGCATTTCTATGGCAGAAAGTAGGAATACCCTAATATATGTAATGTCTGAACCATAATAGCCTAAGTTATTGAATCCAAATGAACATAAGAACTTATTTTTACAAACTTTTAATAAACTAATATATAGATATGCCCCCCTTTTTTTTTTCTCTCTCTCTCTTCTCGGTTCCCATTATCAAGTTTATTAGAATGCTATTTTGATTATGAGTGTATTATACAAAATAGATGTACATAGTAATATGAGCTGTTTCTAAATGTTCTTATTTGTTTATATGAAGCTGATTTATAAATTGTTTAGCTTTGTCTTACTAGATAATCTAATTAAATGAGGTTAAATTTAGTTAATAATAGTTAGTATTGAATTGATAAGGTGGCAGCTGAGGTACTGCTGCTTAGGATAGGGGGTAACTTGAGTGGTATGTGCTACTCAAAGTTGGAGTTCTTAACTCCAGGCTGGGTGCAATGTTTAATCCTAATATTATTTTCACCTGTTTATTGTTGTTTGTATATAGTTCTGACATCCACAACACATTTTATAAACTCATTGTCACTACAAATAAAAGTGAAGCTTATACAAAATCCCATAAGATTTTCAATAAATACAGCTATAATTAAGGGTACACCTAAAGGAGGAGGTATAAATATCACTTATTTTGTTAATTGTTATTCTGATTATATGTTTTATATGTTTATAAAAGCTAAATGATTTCTCTAAAAGGAATTTCTTTAAACATTAATGGACTGAATAACCCATGTAAAAGGGCAAGTTTAATGAGATACATTAATTTGCATAGGGCCAACTTAGTATTCCTTCAAGAAACACATCTCCTGAAAAAGGATATTGATAAATTAGCCACTAATAAATATACAGTCTTGGTTAGTTCAGAACACAGTCAGAAAAAAAGAGGAGTGGCTATTTTATGGAATAAAAGTATGCCCATACCTAAAACTATTAAGTCTTATAAAGATGATAAAGGAATGTTTTGTATGGTTACAATACAGATTAATGGAAAGACATATACATTAATCAATGTATATTGGATACCAGGAATTGGCATTAATACAGTGAAACACCATCTCAATAAGATCATATCATTTTAGGATATATTATTTTAGCAGGTGACTTTAATTGTATCCTACATGAAAAAGATACTACTACTATAGGAAAAAGGAAAATTACATCTAATGCAAAACATTTAAAGGATTTTGTTAATTTATATCATTTGAATGACATTAATAATCAGATAGATTCAAAATCATTACCATACACTTTTTTTTCTAACAGATATAAAACTTATTCAAAAATAGATAGAGTCTTTATTTCTAACCAGATGGTAACAGACTTAATTAATTCTAAAATCATTTTATGTCCTATATCAGATCATAATTCAATTGTCTTTGAGTTTATGATAAAAAGTACTTACAATGTTCAGATCAAAAGGATACCAGCATACTTAACTCAACTAAAAGACTATAAAGATTATATACTTTATATACTTTCAGAAGTGCAACATTTTTTAGACTTAAACAATACACCTGAAGTCTCCATTGTTTATGTTTGGGATGCTTTAAAATCATATTTATATGGACAAAGTATCAGATGGTATAATAATAAAAGGAAATCTTGGGACAAGGAATTACTAGATATTCAAAGCAAATTAGACTCATATAAACATAATAATAAAGAAAATATTATGGACAAAAAAGTCATTGAAGAAATAAATAAATTAAATGAGAAATACAAAAAAAATTTAACTCATAAAGTTAAAATAACATTAGAGAAATATAAGTTTTTGTCTTACTCAATAAGTCCCAAATACTTACATAGACTTAAAAATAAAACAAAAAGGTTGAATAAACAAAATCATATCAAAGAAATTTTCTCTCCAAGGAAAAAGAAGAATGTTTCTAGTTTACCAGAAATATTAGATGAATTTAGAAATCACTTTCACAAAATTAATCATAATAACATTAACATGGAGCCTAAAGATAAAATAAAGAAATTTATAACTACAAACATGAACAAAAACTTAATAAACAACAGACTAAACTAATGGATAAAAATATTTCATATACAGAGGTTATTACACAAATAAACAAGCTTAAATCAAACAAAGCACCAGGTAATGATGGTATTATACCAGAGATCTATAAAATTCTTCCCAAAAGTACTTACTCATTAATACATAAGGTTTTTATTTTGGCCCAAAATGAGTTAACAACTCCCCATCTTGGCAATACACATTTATTTCACCAATTTTAAAACCCAATAAAGACCCAACCAGATGCACTTCATATAGACCTATTTCATTACTTAATGTTGACTATAAAATGTTTATGAGTATTTTTGCTGATAGATTAAAGACAATCATCCCAGGCATTATAGATATAGACCAGACAGGCTTTATAAGTAAATAGAAATACTTTTGATAATATAAGGAGAACTTTAACGTTAATTGATTTTGCAAATAGGAAAAAGAAAGATTTAACACTTATTAGTCTCGATATAAGTTCAGCATTTGATTCAGTAAGTTGGGACTACTTGTTTATCTTACTGAAGTGCACAAACTTCTCAGATGCATTTGTAAATCTAATTGAACATCTATATAAAGGAGCATTGGCTTACATTAAGATAGGAACATATGTCTCACAAAAATACCCATTTTAAAAGGTACAAAACAAGGGTGTCCACTCTCTCCACTATTATTTACTTTAATAATGGAGCCTTGGGCTAATTTGATCAGAAACAGTACTGATATAGAAGGATTTGATATAGATGAAAATACAATATCTAAAATTCAACTTTTTGCAGACGATGTTCTAATTACATCAGCAGGATCTAACTCTTCTATGCAGTCCTTATTTGATAAAATGATGGATTTTAAAAATATCTCTGGTTTAATATTCAATGAAGAAAAAACTAAAATATTACCAATATACACACGAAAAAATGTCCTCATTAATGATTTTAACAAATTTATACCCAACTCAGGTCAGATAACTTACTTAGGTATAATATTAACTAAAGATATCAAACCTATTATACATAATAATTATAGTACCTGTCTTAATATACAAAATCTTTTCAATAGCTGGAACAATATGTTTTTTACCATGGAAGAGAGACTCACAATTATTAAAATGATAGTATTCCCCTAAGATATTATACTTAATACAATCAATAATACTCCCACCTACAAAAATAATTATTAAGAAATTGAACTCATTAATGTTAAATTTCTTATGGGCACCTAATAGACCTAGGATTGCATTAAAGAAACATACTAATAGCTGGTCTCAAGGGGGCATTACATTTCCAGACTTTAATTTATATACTATCTCTTCTATTATAAAAGTTATTACTTTATTAATAGATCAGTCATATGTTGCAAGATGGAAAGATTACTGGGAACTAATTAGCATTCACTTCATGAAAATCTCTTTAATACATAAAAATATTATTGTAAATAACCCCATGTTATGGTTACTAAAAGAATTTTGTACTTCATCCATTACACCAAAATATATAGTTAGTTACCCATTAAACATTATTATCAGTTATCGTAATTTTATATTCATGCATCCTAAGTATAAGGAATGGAATTTTATTATATTCCCTATAATGTATACACAAGGTATGCTTTTGTCAACCACCTCTGAAATAACTCTTTTAGTCACAGAGAATGATCTAAAGTATTGGTATCAGTTGCTGTCTGATAATAAAGTAAAAAATTTAGACTTCTTAAAGCAAGAATTTGATTTGAGAGAAACATGTTGGTTAGAAATTCAGACTTTTAGACAAAATCTTATTAATAAAATTGATTTAATGTCTTTAACAGTTAAAGAATCTGTTCCAATACTGATTGATTACTTGATATTAAATTTACAACATAGAGTTTCTGATAAAGGTAAGCTCTCATACATACATAAAATTATCAGAGAAGAAACTCATTACAGTTCAGATACCTATTGGAATTATTTCATTTCCATTAATGGTGAATCACCAAAACAACAAGATAAACAATATATATTGGAATCTGCTTATAAAACTACTTCTTCCATTAATTGGAGACTTTTTACTTGGAAATTTTACATAGATCCTTCTATACACCTTTAATGATGAATAAAATAAATAATAAAGACAACTTATGTAAAAGATGTAATGTAGAAATAAATGCTGATTGGGCACACATGTTTTATGACTGTATAAAATTGAAGGAATATTGGAAGTTAATCAATGATTTTTTGCAGGCCCTTTTCACAGATAATTTCATTGTTTCTAAATCACTTATATTATTTAACACACCTGTTCCTAAAAGTGTTAAAAAGTTAAACTTCCCTTATTATGGTCTATTCTAGCAGTGGCTAGAAAAATAATAACCAGTAATTGGATTTCAGATAGCCCTCCTTCATTTAATGAATTTAAAAATGTTATGACTGAAGTGTGTCATATGGAATTGATGACAATAAAATCAAGAACTACTAGAAAAACATCTTATTATATTATATGGGATACTTTACAAAACCTGTTAAAAAAATCTTAGTTTCAATAGCATGACATTATAGTTTAATCAATTGATTTGATTTGTAGTGGATGTCTTTGTAAATACTTTGGTTATTTTATTGAATGTTATAACTATTTCTATTTTAATTGCTTGTATAAAATTGTTATGATATTTATTTTGTATGTTAAAAACAATAAACTTGTTTAAAAAAAAAAAGAAAAAAGCAGATCAGGAATTCTGCTTAAACTCGAAGATTGATAATTGCTGAAAAAAGCTGCTAAAAGCCAGTAAAATAAGTGAATTAATTTTAAGTTCAGATCCTGTTTGAACAATACTCTATCTGGATGTAAAAAAAAAAAATCCCAAAGAAATAAAGATAAAGTGACGAAAAAGGGACAGGAGAAAGCTGTGCTGGTGGAGGACTCTGCAGAAGCTCCATGGGAAGCAGACCAGTATGTAATGCAGATGCAACATACAGCTTGCCACAACTTAGTAAAGAAAACTTCCCATAGAATCACAGGTCTTTAAACCAGACATAAAAGAGTACATAAAATCAAACAAAAAGAGAATGGAGAAAATAGAAGAAGCACTAACTAATCACTCGGATGTACTGGTCAAGCTTCAAAAGTCAAAAAAGTAAATTAAAGAGCAAATGACTAAAAATGAGGCATCTCAGGAGGAACTGTTCCTAAAAAACATTGCTACATCAGGATGCTAAATCAGAATGGTGCAGCAGTAGCATTGTCGCCTCACAGCAAGAGGTTCTCCAGTTCCATTCTCGGCTAGAGTGCCTTCTGTGCGGAGTCTGCATGTCCTCCCTGCATTCGTGTGGGTTTCCCCTGGGTGCTCTGGTTTCCTCCCACATTACAAAGCGATGCATCTGCAGCATTACTACCCAGGCCTCCCCTGAAAATTGGCTTCATTCCAATTCGGACTTTCCCGGTAAACAAATGTTAAATAAATAAAAGTATCCAGTTGCAGCTCCTGGGTGGAAAAATTAAAACAGTGCCAAAGCACTATATAACAAAGAGGAGAGGAAAGGACTGTTTACTTCTTCATTTTAGGATTGATGCATAAACAGTTTTGCAAGCTACTGCTTAGGAAAACAAACTGATTTTTTTTTCAAAATATAAGCATCAAAGAAAGGTCATGCAGTGACAAAGATGCATATTAATATATGTGGAAATAGTTACATGTTCTATACAAGCCTGGAAGGTGAATGTCCTTGTAGGTACACCGAAAAGACAAAGTATGATCTAACATTTAGAGGAATATAGTGCAAACAACGACATAGAAGGAGATGCATTTAGATAGGACTGATGAACAAGGGATTCAAGGGAGGTTATTCAGCTGAATAGCAGGGGCACAGGAAGAGGGGGGTGATAGCATTCCTAAGGAAAGGGGGCTCCTTTAGTAATACAGGAGGAAATAAGAATGGACGTGGAAGGTTTCTTGCAGTGAGGAACTGCTGGTTTGAAAACAGAATTGCCTTGGTGAATATATCTGTCCTGCTTAAGACTAGTTTTTAGAACCCAGGAGAATGATGGGGGAAGTAAGACCTCAACAAGGAATCTCAATAAAAAAGAAAGACTGGAACAGAGTCTGTAATAATGAGGGCATGTCAGGGCGACCCAAGGAAGGAGACCTTTATTAGAGACGGTATATGTTTTCCTTTGTTGAAGCTGACACCTGCTGCACTTCTCTTCTTATTCACTGCATTTACTGGACCTGCCTTAGCCTACCCTACATCCAGAGCCAAAGAGGAGATCAAGGAGACTGGTGCTACAATAGTGACAGAAGAGGGAAAAATAATAATGACAGACTTCTAGTAGTAAGGGGCTACTTGCTATGATGACCTGTATTTACATTACACCTAAAACTATTATAATGGAGCTTAAGAAAATTCTGGGACAAATAATCATTTTTCAGTAGGGAATATTACTTATAGGTGGAGACAGGAATTTGATTTGCAGTAGCGAGGATGTATCTGAGGGGCTAGAAGGGAAAATATAACAAAAGAGGGTAGATTTTTTTTAAGGAAACACTGATAGAGATGACTACAATTAGGGGCACACAGAATAGGCAAGATGGGGGTTGGAACTTACTGGAAAATACTGGCAGAAAAACAAGTATTAGGAGCAAATAATTAGACAGGGAAAGATAACAGAAGGGGTAGAGGCAAAGAATACATTTGGATTACAGGCTAGAGAGTGCTTTCCCCTAGAAAGCACTGATGTCAGAGTGTACGCAAAGAGAAAGGAATAGGGAGTATCTTAAGTGAAATGCCTGGACTGGTAAAGTTTTTAGTAGAATCTAGAACAGAGGCTGCTGTTAAAAAAAGATAATTAGTAAGGCATATAAAATATTGCTTGATAACTATAGGAATCAATCAAAGGAGAGTAGAAAGGATTGGGAAGAGAGATTGGATAAGCAATCCACAAAGCAACAATGGAAGGACATATGTATAGTTCCCAAGTATGCAATGAATCTGGAAGATTTAGAAATGTTGCTTGTGTTTGCATACATATTTTTATATCCCAAGCAGACTCCAAAGAAGACTTCCTGGGATAAACTGAAAATGTTGGAGGTGTGACAGGGAAGAAAGAGGTACTTGAAAACATATTTTTCTGAGTGTAAGGAGTTGGCAGACTTAAAAAATTCCCTGCAGACTACTCTGTCAGAAATACATGGTAAGCAAACTGGTGTACCTAAGGAAATTATTTTTTGAGCTGTAATGCAGAATCAGAATTGTCTAGACATAGCAAGTCCTTGTTGAGTTTAATTCTGGTGATTACCAAAAAAGCAGTTACTAGAAAATGGAAATCAAAGTATAAACCAACCGTACTAGAAGTAGTGAATACAGTAACAGAGATAAAAGAACAGAAGTGGGATCTTTACAAATGGACAGGAGCAAATTATATAGCAATAAAAGGGAACTGTGGGAATAATACATGCAGAATAATGTTTTGGAGAAAGAATGGGGTTTAAAAGAAGGCAGGAACTGAAATTAACTATGTAATGCTCGCCTGGCAATGATTGTGCAGAAGATTACATGTGATATATTATGTTTGCAACTGAAAAAATGTCAATATGGTTTGTTTTCATTTATATAAATGTATGATTGCCTATGTCATAAGTGATAACTCAATAAAGATGTTTCTTGTTTAAAAAAAAAGGAGTCTGGTGCAGCATCATACGGTTGCCAGGAAGTGTACCCTAACCCCCTACCACCCTGCAGTCACCTTGTGAGCTCAGCAATTGCTGGTTTTATGAGATGCATGCTCGCCTCAGACCATGCGTAACTTTCTAACCATGCAGTACAAAACCTGTAGCACAGAGATCACCAGACTCTTAATTCTGCTACTGCAGTGAGCTGAAAATGTCCCAGGATGGGACAGCCAACATCAGTACCTCACTCATACACTAACCTCCAGCAATCATGCTATCAGTTGAACACAGCTCGTCTGAGGCTTAGTAAGAGCTTTATCCATCTGAAACACAGGGCCATTAGAGAGGGTAGACTCTTCAGGAAATACATGGAGTATTTCACCAAGAACAGATGATATCCCTGTGCAAGTTTGGAAGCTAGGAGAAAAAAAACTGATAAAGATCTGGAAGGTTTTGTTTAACAGTATCTTAAGAGGAGGAGAAGTACCACCATCCTGGAAGAAAGCAGTGGTAGCTGTAGTACCTAAAGAGGGTAAAGATCCATCAGATCCAGCTTCATACAGGCCCATTTCAATACTAAATCATGATTATAAAGTGGTCATGTCTATAATGGTTAAAAGAATGGCAAACGTAATGTCAAAACTGATAGATCTGGATCAATGTGGTTTTGCGGAGGGGAGGCAAACATTTGACAACATTAACAGAACACTGATGATCCACAGGGAAGCAGAATGTAAGAAAATGCCATTGCTGTTGATGGGTCTTGATGCAGAGAAAGAGTTTGACATAGTAAGCTGGGACTTTATGAGCAGGGCAAAGGAAGCATTGCATTTCCTGAAAAAAAAATTATTAGGTTGATTAGGAGGATATATGAGGGATCGGAGGCAAAAATTAAAGTGGGTGGGGTCCTCTCTGATAATTTCTGCTTGAGCAGAGGAACCAGGCAGGTGTGTCCTCTTTCCCCTTTATTATTTGCATTATATTTAGAACCACTGGCAAATAAAATAAGGGACTCAAAAATTCAAGGATGTAACTGGTATGGTAGTCAAGAAAAGCTGGCTTTATTTGCAGATGATATTTTACAGCTGACAAAACCAGAAAAAGACATTACAGTGTTGTGGAACATTTTCAGACAGTTTCACATCTTCTCGGGATACAAAATGAATGAAGCTAAAACAAAGGCAATAGCAGTAAATTATGTACCCACACATAAACTGGTTCTGGAATGCCCATATTTATGGGGACATCATAAAATGAACTATTTAGGAGTATGGATTAAAAATGATTCTAGTGTGGCAGCTAAGGGTATGTGGGACGAGACTAAACAAAAGATAATACAACAACTAAGAAAATGGAAGCTTTGTTATATGGATATGGATAGTAAGAGAAGCAGTTAAAATGTTTTTAGTCCCTTTAGTCCTATAAACAGGGCAGGCATATTTTTATCAACCAGAGGGGAAGTTGTGGGTAGCAATTAATAAAGAGCTGAAAGACTATCTGGGAGGGAAGCAAAAGTCAAGTGGGATAAGCTGATTCTTCCAGAACAGGGCAGATTGGGATTACCCAATCTGAAGGGGTATTTCAGAGCTACACAGTTAAGACCCCCCCCCCAGATTTACTATTCTTCCGTGCAGAACTAGCTTAGTCCTGCACGGATGCGGCCGTTTAGGAGCAGGATGGCAGTGCGCCATGCATATTAATGAGGTGCGCTGCCTGAGCTCCTAATCTTACACGGAGCTTGTAAGACTGCAGGGGGGGCGTGTCTGAGAGCAGAGCTCTCAGAATATACATGCCCCCGCAATGAAGAACAGCAGAAAGGCCAAAGAAATGAGCGAGACTACTCATAGGCGTCCACATATCCCCAGCAACATTCCTCCACATGTACAACAGCAATAGCAAATACAAATAAAATGAACAAACCCTTTTTTTATTAAGAAACCAATTAAAGCTAACCGTAGGTGCGCGGGTGTGCCCATTGCTTAGCTACAGTTAATGCAGCTTAAATGGCTGAAGACGATAACAAGGAGGATATGTGCAAATGAAGCAGTATAGCAATAGAGTAGTGGGCAGAGCATTCATCTTACAAGCATTCCTGGTTTGAGTCCCACTGCAGCACATTCCATTTTCCATGGAAAATCACGTTATGGCTAACATTTTAGTTGCATAATCCACTAAATAACATATATTTGTGAACTGGAGTACTGTATTAAATGGACATGTGAGGTGTCAGTGTCATAATGTTGCAAAGTCCCTAGATAAGCACATGTGCCCATACAGTATATGTACACAGGAATCATGGATACAAATGGAAGGTAAAATGTGTAATGAATGGCAACTCCATACAGCTTTCAAATCACCCACCTTCCCAAGAACCATTAGATATTACCATCTAAATCAGTGCAATTGTAAGCGGGAGTAATCAATAGTACGCAAGTGTAAGCACCAGTAAGCTGTAGTAAGAATATTTAAGCACTAGTAAGCGGGTTTAAGCCTGTTTGCACGGGATAAGCAATGTACACACAGGTTAAGCAATTTTGAAGCTAACTCTGTAAGCATATTTAACCTGAGGTTAGCATTGCTTACCCTCACGCAAACCCGCTTACAACTGCTCAAAAGTGCCTTATCACTCTGTATCCAATGGCCACTGTTCTGCTCATCAACAAAATAACAGCTTTGCAGGTCCTGAACCCAGGACCCTATACACTACAGTCACATTAGTTAACCACCAAGCCATCACAGCAGTACAGAAGAATGAGTATCACCAAACAAGTCCTTCCTATAGTAAAATCAAACTGAACCTGTGAAAGGAATCAGTATACAGTCATATGTTCTATAACCCACTACATATCGTAAATATATGAACTGGAGTACATCAGTAAGCCCATATGTGAGGTGTAATTGTAATAGAGTGTTGAAGTCCCCAATAAAACACAAGGACCCCATACAGTATACGTACACATGAATCATGGATACCAGGCATATATATAAGATGTAATAAATAATAAATTACTGCCAAAAAGAAAATATAATGCAAAGTCTAATGTAAGCAACACTAAGCATTGCACAGGCCATCTTAGGAGGTGTAAGCAATGTATAGGCCAGCTAACTCAATGTGCCCAGTGTTATACCCCTTTAAACAATGCCAACATTAGGTAAGCAGGTTTGCCCATAGCTTAGCCTTTTCAAAACCGGCCAGTCATGAAAAGGTATGGGAAATCGGCCCTACTTAAACCCAACAGGTGAGAATATATCTCATAACTGGATGCAGCTTCCCCTTGCAGGTACCATGTTAGGAAGGGGAGAGGGAGTGTGCTTTCGGGTGCAGCGCTGGTACATCCATAAGTCCAGAGTCATGGCAGGACTCCTTGTCAAAGACCATGAGCAGAGACTACTGCAGGGCCCAGTACTAGGGTTCCCAATATAAGGCGAAAGCCTGGGACTGTCTCGCCTGTGACCTCACCAGTGCCACTGGCATACCCCGAACTGGTGAGTAGGTCAGACATCACTATGCCGACCTGAAGCGGCATAAGGGGGACCTCTTGGGGCAGTGGATCCAAGAGGCTAAAATGGCAAGGGATGTCCCAGCTGTGTGTAAGTATCACTCCACTATGTGTGTAATAATTGCCAGCTCATGTATATCATGGATAGGTATGGCTAAATATTCCTCTTATGTCCTTCACAACTGCAATTGAGAGGGCTGCGAACCAGGAGGCCCACGGAAGTCACCTGGAGAGGTTGCGATGCAAGGCAGGTCAGTAATACTCTTGCATGTACTGTCTAAATCTAAAAGTATTAGCAAATTAATTGCCTGTATAAAACCTGTATTGTTTAAGGCAAGTACTGCATACACAAGAGAATATGGCAGGAAGAGTCTTATATAGAATGTATGTAAATAAAAAAGCGTAATAGCCTGACAATAAAGATCTAACTACTGGATTGCATGTTCGTACTCTGGTATCATATGGTAATGCAGATTTGCAATCACGTAATAGTACTGTTGTATTAAGCACTGTTACCCACACCGTGCACCATAAATAGAATGTGTAGAAATGCCTGTATATGACTGGTACAAACCCCAGAAGCCATTTAGTACAACTGAGAGACACAGACAGAAAACAGGGAAAAGGCAGACAACAAAACCTAAATAGCACATGCAACTGAGACATGAACTGTTGTATTTTTAGCACATACAGCCATGGTTCGAATCCTGGCAGTGGTAGTAGTTTGCATACAGAATCATACTCCACAACTGTACAGATATGTTCAGAATGTCCAGTAAAGTGGCCCATATCTGTTGCCTGTCAATCTGTCCCCCTGGGGAATCAGTGGGATGATCCCAGACATACAGGCAGCAAACAGGAAATATAACTGATTGACACACATCTATGAGAACAAAGCCGGCACACTAGCAACTCCACAAAACCTTATGAGAGTAAGAAGCCACGTATGCCCCGCTTACACCCCCATGTTGTCAAGTTGTGGCCAGAGTGTGCACAGTAAGAGAGTGAGATGTATGTGCATAATAGTAATGTGGAATCTGGTACTGTGTGTGGCAACATTCAGGTAGGGCTAACAAACATTTCTCCCACACTGTGCCCTGAAATACAAGAATGATACCCTGTACTGGTACTGTTTACTTTGGTATTGTATGGCATTGTGACTGATGCGGTTGTTCTGAATAATGAGGTAGTACTCATCACGGTCACCCACACTGTCCTACAAAATGTAACTGTCTAGGAACTCTGTATAAGAGTGTTGTAATACAAGGTCAGAATGCAAAACCACAGGAGAATTATAAGACAGAAAACAGATAGGAAATATACAGCAATGTCTATATAGCACACACAACTCTGATGGACAGTGTTTAACTTGTAGCAGACACAGCCATGGTCTGAATCCTTGGAGTGGAAGTAGGCTGCATACAGAATCATACCTCACAACTGTATAGATAAGACCAGAATGTCCAGTATATGGGCCCATATCTGCTGCCTGTCACCCTGTCCCCGTGAGAAGTCTGGGAGATGATCCCAGATGTTTAGCCAACAAACAGGGAATACAAGTGATCGTCAAACATCTATGAGAACAAACCTGTCACTGAAGCAACTCCCAAAACTGTTAGGAGAGTAATAAGCCAAGTATGTCTTATCTACTCTCCCATGTTGTCAAGCTGTGACCAGACTGTGTACAGTAACAGAGTGAGATGTATGTGCACAATACTAATGTGTAATCTGGAACTTTGTGTGGCAACATTCAGGTAGTGGTAACAAACATTGCTCCCACAGGTATGTCAGACACGAACACTGTGCCAAGAAATAAAAACCTTGATACCCCGTACTGATACTGTTTACTCTGGTATTGTAGGGAATTGTGAGTGTTGCAGTTTCTTTGAATAATAAAGTATCAGTGATCACTGTCACCCACACTGTGCTACATAATATAACTGTGTAGGAAAGCATGTATATGTGTTTGTCAAGTCATTAAAGGCTGAAGACAGCAATAGTCTAGATATCTCCTGGTACACTTGCATGTGATCAATACATGGCCAGAGTCTGTGCAGAAAGAGTTGGATAGCTATGTGCACAACATCAACCCGGAATCTGGGAGTATGTGTAGAAACAGTTAGTTAGTGTTAACAAACATTCCCTCCACAGGTATACCAGGTAAGAGGTGTATACTGCAGATAAAACCAGTTCATGTATAACGATGATGACAGCCATATCACTGTGCAAACTAAGGCTATAGGGTAGTGTAGTAATGCTCGTAAGGTACAGATAACAGCACTGACTAGGAAAGTAATGTGGACTATAGGAATATACTAGTTGTTAACTGACATCTCCCCCCCCCACCATATCTCCAACAATAAACTAGATACCCATCTTAACCGGTATGTAATGACTCCAATGTTGTGATTATGTCCTATTGGTTGATAAATATTTATATTTGTTTCCATGCATGTGCTATATTGAATTATTCCAACATTGGTGGCATGGTGCCATCAATGTACCTGCATGCTGTTCTTATTACCACTATGTTCCCATATAAGCATGTGTTCTGTTTGCTATGCAACTGTTCCATATCTGGTGTCTGGGTTAATGGGAATATCTATGCATGCTGTTATACCTAACCCTGAAATGTGTTGACTATTACTAATCCACATATAATGATACAATCTAAACACTATAGCACGTTTGGGAAGGCCGGTCCCAGTGGATCCACCTGTCCCATCTAAGCTGGTCGTGGTACCAGGCAGCAGCATGTCTAGGGCACAACCCGGGACCTCCTCGTCAGTTGGTCCTGTACCACCTTTGGGTGGAACTGCCTCAGGGGATGGGGCTCGCCCCCCTCGGGAGCAGGCGTGGACAGGAACCAGTCACCCGTCGCCAGGTCCGGGTCGTGGTGCGTAGCGAGCTCAACCAGCAGTTTGGTGATCTGCTACGCCAGCTGGTGGGCCGTGTGTCATGACTAGGGGGTCAGCCTGGCTCTGCGACTCAGCCCCCAGAACAGCCACCTTTGGGGCTGTGAAGGTGCAGTGATGACTGCCCATGGGTGGGGACCTCAGTCCCACTGTTTCCACTAGGGGACTCATGGGCTTCCAATTTCCGAACACCCCTCCTCATCAAGGCGTTTACGCCCCACATGTTTCATATACCGCCCCTGTATGCATCTTGTTTATCTTGGCTGTTAACCTACCCAACCTACC
Organism: Protopterus annectens; assembly: GCF_019279795.1. Taxonomy (NCBI): domain Eukaryota; kingdom Metazoa; phylum Chordata; order Ceratodontiformes; family Protopteridae; genus Protopterus; species Protopterus annectens. The sequence goes on along the minus strand of NC_056737.1, from coordinate 594,565,811 downwards.
TCCCCAAATATACCTACTATCCCTCCCCAACATCCCACTCTCACCTGAAAAAAAAATTAAAAAAGGGCAATCTGTTCCCAAAAAAAAATCTCACTCAATACATAGCTGTCCATTTCGCACACGTGTCCACTGGACATATACAATCTGGTCTAATTGGCATCACAACTTATTATAGTTGTCCTCGCCCCTCTCCCAGGGGGTTGAGTGTCCAAATCTACCTCCAAATTCAGTGTATAAGCACAGCTGTTGCTGTAGAAGAAATGGGTAGTTATGGACCTGCCTTACACCCTTCCTACACATCCCTAGCTATTTTCCCTACTGTCTTTTCCTCTTTGTGCCCCCTTTTCACCACTTTCCTATCAACCCCGTTTTTCTTTTCTTTTAAAGAAATTAGCATGGGAGTAAGCAGGAGTAAGCACTTTTAAACAGCAGTAAGTGGGTTTAAGCCTGTTTGCATGGGGGAAAGCAATTTAGAAGCTAACTGAGTATAAGAAACTGTAACCGGAAGTTAACAGTGCTTACCTCTGCGCAAACCCGCTTACAACTGCTTAAAAGTGCTTTAATCACTCTGTATCCAATGGCCCTTGTTCTGCCTAGCAACAAAATAAACAGCTTCTGCAAGCCTCAAACCAAGGACCCTGCACACCACAGCCAAAGTGATGTACCATGTCAGATATACATAACCCTGATGTTTTTACAAACATATCATCCAGCCCAGTCATTCGACAGTACAGGGAATGTATTCCAACATGCATGTAGATATAAGTGTGTGTGTGTGTGTGTGTGTGTGTGTGTGTGTGTATGTATATATATATATATATATATATATACACACACACACACACACACACATATATATATATATATATATACAGCAAGTTATATATATATGTAAGCAAATATATATATATATATATATATATATATATATATATATATATATATATATAGATGTATATATACGAGCATACATCTGTAGATAACAATGGGAACATACAAACATATATGTCCACATGCACCGTTAATGGGGTTGACAGGCCCCAAACAACATACGTCTTGTACGAATAGGTATCCCCCCCCACACAGTCAACCATGTCTGCCCTGCAATACACTACCAACTGTTGCAGATCCCATAACCAAGACATGACACGACATGGGCACAAGATGTTAACAGTACTCTATCCCAGCTGTATGATGTCAGGCTGGTATCAGTAACATATCATGCAGTACAGTCTGGCTCCCATAGGGAATGTACAATGTGGAAGCAATCAACATCCCTAGGATACATATACATGACACATATATGCAGAAACAGACATACATCAGGTGTACTCTCCAGTCCAGCTGGTGAATTTGGTATCTTGAGGCAATGTTACAATTGCCTCATGTACACAGACAACCCTCTCTTCCTACCACAAAACACTAACATATGCGAGAGATGCAATTATATAGACAAACTGGAGGCTAACCTCTCGCCACCCAAGACTGGAACAGACAGTCAAGAGGAGAAGGTTAACACTTGCACCACACCTCCAGCCACACACAGACCTATTAAACCAGCACTGGCAAAAAATACACATAAATACACAAAATTATACTTGGAGGCTCTAAATAAAAACCTGCAAAAGGATCGGAGACCTCCAAAGCAGACACCCAAACAACCTGCACCTTCCGTCACAAACCAGACAACACATAAAACACAAAAGCAGTGTGCCGCACAATCACAGCCCTTAAGGTGAAATAACATACCTAACACACTAGTAATAGGTGACTCTATAGTCAGGCACACTGACGTCTCACTCACTAGGTTGGACAAGCAGAAAGTTACTGTTAGCTGCCTGCCGGCAGCCAGAATCCGCCATATAACACAAGCACTTAGGTCACTCCAGGACATTTACAAATATGACTGTCATTGTTCATGTTGGTGTGAAAGACCTGATAAATACCTCCCTGGACTACATGAAAAGAGACATGGAAGAGGTCTCTGATCATGTAACCCAGGCTAGTATGACCCTGACACTGAGTAGCATCCTGCCCTCACCAAGAATGATACCTCAGTATAAAGAAAAAATTATCAATTTCAACAATTGGCTAAGCTTCTGGTGTCATTCAAAGGGGATCCAGCGTCTGTCAGCCCGGGACGACATGCTCGACAACCCGCATTGTTTCGCAAGACTTGCACCTGTCACCCCTAGGCTTTCGAATACTGGTCAAGGTTTTTGCTGCCCCCATAGTGCATTTTTTACGCAAGGCTCAAAAGTCAAACCCACCTCCGTAAACAGCACAATTAACAAAAAATTGAGGGTTATGCTACTCAACTCCAGGAGTTTAAATCTCAAAATGCACGCGCTTGAAGGATTCCACAGTATGGAGAACGTCGACATCTGTGCAGTAACTGAAACGTGGTTCGAGGCTCCAGAGAGCACCCCATCATTACCGGGCTACAAGTCATACCACACGTTTCCCACAGAACATGGACTGAAACACAAAAGGAGGGGGTGTATCCATATTCATCAAGGATACCTACACCTCCAGGTTAGTGGCACAGCATGATACCTCTGAGATCATCCATGTGCAACTAACATTGAGCAAATCTGCAATGCAAATTGAGGCCTGCTACAGATCACCCTCCATGACCCAGGACCATCACTCCACCTTTTTGGAGACATTGGAAAACATGAAGGTCCCACCGAACATATTGGGCGATTTCAATTACCTTACCATTAACTGGGAAAACTACTTGAGTACAAACTCCCAGGCTCAGCACTTCCTGGAATTCATCAACTCAAACGCCCTGGATTCGCTGGTAAACACCCCCTACCACAGGTGAAAACATATTGGACTTGGTCATCACACCGGAGGTCAACCTATCACTAGTTAGATCAGACCATAAACGAATTACTCTGGATGTCCGCACCCCACCACCACCTCCAACTAAGGAAACCACAGTAAAAAACTTTTCTAAAGCAAACTTCACTATACTTAACACATAGGCGGTAGGTTTCACAGCCCCCATGCTAAAGGATAACGCTGCCCAAGATGCAGAAACCTTTACAAATGCACTCTATGAGCACCTACAAGGATGCATGGATTGTGCCATCCCTAGCAAAACCAAGACTCACTCCTCTAAGAGAAGGAAACCAATCTGGTGGACCCCAGCCATAAACAGGCTATACAACAGAAGGAGGAAACTAGTTCAGAAAAAAAGCAAATCCCAAGAAGGAAAGACATCCCTGATCAGTATCAGTAAGAAACTAAGGTCCCTCATAAAATCATCCAAGGCTAACTTCGAAAGAAAAATAGCCAAGGATTCAAAAGATAACCGCAAAGCCTTCTTTAGCTATGTTAAGAATCTAAGTGGCAACTCGCAGATATGCACTGAACGAGTGCAAAATAGCAAAAAATATACTGAACCTACTGATACTGCCAACATCCTGACAGACAGATTTAGTGCAAACATCACCCCCCTCTCACCCACCAAAAGGGCCTACAACAATACCAGAAAAGTGTAGCGTCCCAGAAAATCACAGACACACAGGTGAAAACAGCCCTTTCAAAAACCAAAACACAGCGTTAATGGGGCCAGATGAGTCCCAGGCTACATCTTGCATGAACTACAGAACGAACTAACCCCACCTAAACATGCTGTTCAACCTCAGCCACTCCACAGTCTATGTGCCCATAGAATGGTGCACAGCAACGGTTATTCCACTCCACAAAGGTGGGGCCACAACTGACCCTGGTAAATATCGCCCCATAAGCCTGACTAGTCTGGTCAGCAAGGCTATGGAGCGCATCATCATGGAACTCATTAACAAAGACATTGGGAACCTCCAAACACTTGACCCGACACAGTTCGGCTTTGTTAAGGGCAGATCATGCCTACTAAACCTGGTTGACTTCTTCGAGACAGTCACCAAGGCCATAAATGTGGGAAAGGTGGTTCACACAGCCTACCTTGACCTTGCCAAGGCTTTCAACGCCATTCCCCACTCGGGTATTACAGAAAAACTCACCAGTCTGAACATAAACCCCTACGTCACGAGACGTGTTGCCAACTGGCTTACAGACAGAACTCACACGGTAAGAATAGTGGACTCCAGGTCCGACTCTAAACCAGTCACAAGTGGTGTCCCACAAGGCTCAGTCCTGGGACCCCTACTTTTCAGCATATACTTCTCAGAAGTACAGCCAAACACAGGAGGGCTATGGCTAACCAAGTTCGCCGATGACTGCAAACTGGGAACCATAACTGACTCTCCAGCTGACACGGACATCCTCCAAAAGGGTCCTACTGAGATGGACACTTGGTGTCAAAGTCATGGCCTCAAGCTACATGCCAAAAATGCATAGTCATCCCATTTGGGAAAAACAAAACACCCACAAATTACCACATAGGTTGCAGCCCCCTTAACACAGAAGAGGTAATAAGAGATCTGGGGACGCAGGTAGATAGTAATCTCTCCTTTGACAATCATATTGCCAAAGTAGTTAGGAGATCCTTCTATGTGGCCCATCTAATTATTAAAAGGTTCGCATCTAGAAATAAAAAGGTTATAGTGCCCCTCTACTCGTCACTCATCAGACCCATCATAGAGTAAATACCCCATTTGGGATATACCTCACAAGACACTTCCAACAGCTGGAAAGACCACAAAAGTACCTCACCAAGAGGATTACTGGCCTCAAACATATGTCCAATGCAGCCCAACTGAAAAACTCTGGCTGTACTCAGTGGCATATCGCTTACTTAGAGGTGATCTCTGCCTGACTTACAAAGCCACGTCCAACGCAGAATTGATGGACATACTCCACCTAAAGAAATCCAGGTCACTGCGAGCCATGCGCTCTAGTGAGCTAAACCTCACCACAACAATAAATAGAACATGCTGGAGGGATAGATTCCTGTCACAGGGACTCCCCCATGCTTTGGAACAAAACTCCAAACTACATAGCCCCGCACTAACACTCTTCAACAGAAATCTTGATGAGTGGATGGGTAACAGAAAATACACCCCTGGAATCACTTCATTGGCTCTGCTTGACAGAGGATCAGTTAATTAATCAATGGGGCAGTGAAAGCCGACACACTCTGGCTAGGCTTATAAATGCCCTCGGGCAGATAGCCTAGTACCTACCTATGAACTTATATATAGATATATATGTAGCTACACATACACACACAGAGATATGTATAGTAAGATATATATGTAGAAGGTGCACACAATATGGAACAGCCACTATGCCTACAGTTACCACCTTACCAACTGGACACTGTATGAGCCACCCATACAAATGACAATCATTGCCTGCAACATATACCCACAGAGAGGTCTAAGGATATAACACCACACACAGGTTTGCATAAATGGGTAAGCTTTATTTGTGTACTATTACAGTTGTATATGCCATGTCATATAGCTGTTTAGACACTGACATCCATATAAACAGAGTGATGCAACTGTGAAACAGTTATACTAATATAGTAGTTTGGAAAGGTTTACAAATGCTGCTGTCCAGGCCGAAGCCTTCAAGTAGTACAATAGCAAAGACAGACTGGGCCACAGGATACCAAACAATCAACAGTAAGTAATGCAGATGTATAGTTCAGCAGCCTCTATCTACACTCTGCACACAATCCCTAACAGGTAAAGACCTCAGGTGACACAATGGGATGTAACTATTACATAGCAAGGCATAACTGACACCATCACAAGCACACTGACAAACAGAACAGTCTGTATGGCAGGAGGTGGTAGGCCTGCATTTACCCAAGGTGGATTGTATGGTAATGTACATCCAGATACCTTAAGGCAGCTTACCCCTGATACCCCCACATGTTGTAACAGCCTAGGTTAGTTATGGCGCACTCCCCCTAGACTCAATAATACAGGGCCATATACCACTGTTACATACACTGGCCTCTGGAGTGCATAAGGGCACACATGTATTGTGTAGGTGAAGCCCATATATATATATATATATATATATATATATATATATATATATATATATATATATATGGCCCCAACCCCACTGTATGTGTGGGGGACACAACAGCAGTGGACTGATGGCAGGAATGGCAGCATGACATATTCACAGCCCACTACAGAACAACCCCTGACAGCATGTCATATGTGCAAAGCCTTGTATGTAGGTGAAGGACAGAGGCTGGAACACAGGCCCATATGTGGAAAACTGTTGTCATACACTAAGCAAGTCGCTGGTGTTACAGGACAGTCTGCAACATACCCTTAGTCAGGAATATGAAGTTAGAAACAGAAATGGATGTAGCCATATACTGATAGTACTCAACACACACACTGCCAGTGAAATCTCTGACACAAGACCTCTGTGGTGGACAGACAAAACATAATAGGTACACCTCTGGCCATCAAGAGGATAGGCCCACAGTTGAGAGCTATGCAGACAAACTGCATTCCAAGTTAAATTAGTATGTACACACAAACCCTGCAACACCAGTGCTATAGAATGCATACAACAACTCTACTCACACTCTGTCTGTAGGTCTGGAACCTCCTATAAATAAGTAGATGGCCTGAGTGTGCAGGTTCTCCTGTAAGAGGTACTGCTACCTGCTGTCTGTAACACTGATGCCCACACACAGGAAGGATGTCTATCACACAGGAAAGGTAAAGGGACCACACCCACATGATGTAGGGATTTATAGTAGGTGGTTGCCATGACAGTAGTAACTGGAAGTACTACACAGTTAGCTGCATGCAGGTAGCAAGTGGAGGACACTGACTGATGCAGAGGCCATCACCTGATCCTGTGCATCACCTACAAAATCCATGCTGCAATCTATTCAAAGCAGCTCAATTCATTTACTGAAAAGCGACCGAGAGAGAGAGAGAGACCGAGAAAGAGAGAGAGAAACTGAAAGTGGAAGTGGAAGCGAAAGCCAAGGCCACAGCAAAAATAAAAAAAAAAAACATTACTTGCATACTATAAACTATCCAGAAGATACATCATTCAATGATTTATATGTGCCATCAAGTGTTGTAATGATGTTCAACTGAACACCTGCTATAGACAAAAGTGTCTGTCCCTGTGGGTAGTTGGCCATAGCCGGCAACTGTGCAGATAAGCACTGACTGACAAGATGTAAGCCATCATAGTGTGTGTTGTGTAATGGGAAGTATGTATATTACATGGCCAACAGCTGGTGGTGGAAGTAATGCCATTATGACGGACACATCGGATCCACAGCCCACCCCTTGCAGGATACTCAAGTTAATCTGTGATGTACCATGCAGGAATGCCATAGGTGTGTAATAGGGTTACCTGCAATCTGATCCTACATATACCCCCCCTAATGTCAGGCTGTGTCCATATGTGGCACCTGTGTTGTAGCAAGACAGAACAGTGCAGCTGTGCAGGAAGGTGTTGTGAGATTGTGGACCTGATGTCTGAATGTACCCCTCATATAAGTATGCATATGTGTACATATGTACACATATATAATATATGAACCCACACACACACACACACATATATATATATATATATATATATATATATATATATATATATATATATATATATATATAGACATGTATGTCCACAAATATACAGATATCCATGTGCAGACATATATATGAGCACATATATACATCACATATATCTACACATATATAGATATATACCTATATGCACATGTCTACATATATACAAACACACACACAAACATATATGTATATAAAGACATGGCCCCTATATTACTACCACAGTGATGCATGCTATGTGCGAGGAAACAGCACACATAGCAATACACACAGATATCTACAGCTGGCAGTGTGTGCAACATGGACAGGTATGTCACATGTTAACCCCTTGTTGGGACCACACTGCCCTTGTCTGTGAAGTATGGAATGGGAATATGGGGAAGTATGGCAGGTATAGTTGTGGAGGTGGTCAGGGTTGGTAGATATAGAGGACAGTCTACAGGGGTGGTATGTAACATGTGGTGGGTAAACACCCTGGATGGTGTGTGTGGTCTGTGATATGGATGCCCCATGGGCCCCAGTATGGACACAATGGGAATAAGCTTCCCACCCACTGCTATTCACAACAGCAGTCCACATCCTGAAGGTGCCTGGCCTGGAGGCTGAGCAGGAGGAGCATGTCGGCCCTGTGAATGTGTACTGGGTGCCTCAGAGTGATGTAGCACATTCCACATGTGTCTGCTGAGCCTGTTATGGAGCAGACCCTGGACCTGAACTCAGGGGACAGGAACATGTCTCTGTGTGCCCCCCGGGGGGGGGGGGCAACATCCCCTGGGTTGGTTCCACCTGACGGTATTGCTGAACCTGTACATGAGGAGGCCCCAAGGTGTAGTTTTGCTGGGCAATAGTACATATACATGTTATTGTGTCACTGTTACAGAACATATGTTGGCAGTAATAGTCTACACAATCCCAGAACATGTCCAACAGCAAGCAAAAATATCCCCAATAACACGAATGTCAGATGTGCAGCAAGCACAAAGCAGCCATACCACAGACATATATGGAACCATAGTGGCCCTGACAATGGCATGCAAGTGAATAGTCTGTAACAGGCCAGCAATGATAGTGTCCACACAGGAAACATGGCTACAATCACATAGCAGAAAGTGTGGTACAATACAATATCTGTCCCACTGGTAGGTTAGCTGCAGCCATACCTTATGAGTTGTGTGTACAGTTTGTTGTAGCTGATATGGTGGGGGAGGGTGACAGAGATGTGTATTAAGGACTGTGGTAACCTTGCTGTGTGAGTTGCTCAGACCTGTTTACATCTTTATGTCTTTCAGCCAAGATGTCACATGCACGTCTGCCAACATATTCAGCAGCCAAAAATTAAGTTCTGATCATGTATTTAATCCAGCACTACCCTGTGCTGTTTGGCAGGGCCGCCATGACCTAGTCCACAGGGTCAATGATGTCAGACTACACAACCGCAGTTATGAGCAGGCCCGGTATCATTGTACTGACCTGCTTCGCAATGCTCGTTGGCGTGCTGCTGCAGTCAAGGGGGATCACCTCGCAACGGGGGGGGGCATGCCATCCATCCCCCCGACACGTGTGGAGGAGCTCCTGGCCAGCCTTGTGGCACCTGCCCATCTGGCCAGCCGCCAACCGCTGGACACCTTTGCGGAGGTGGGTGCCACCCACACACCAACCGAGGAGCATGCAGGTAAGGACACAGGGCACATCAGTAGACCACTTTTGCGTATACATCCACATCGGTACAGGTAGACCATGCATATCTAACATGTCATAGATATATTGTGTTGCTGCATAGTAGTGATAAACAGATGTCCAGATGTGGTAGCACTGTGGAAATGTACTGTTGACGTATTCTAATATTGTACCCATCCTGTAGCACTTCCACAGGTGTGGCCACTGACATTGCATCTCTCACCCTCTTATGTAGGTCCCTCCGGGATACCACCAAGGCAGCAGCCTGTAGCTGGTGAGTATGGTTTATTTAGATGCTTGTCAATACACCGGGCATGTAATGGCAATGGTATATTCCATGCACACATCTAACATACCTACTCAGAATGCATGCTGTACATGTGCATATATTGTTCCTGTGAAATGCACGGCGTCACAGGGATGACCATGATGAGGTACTGGAAGGGTATAAAAACAAAAAGCGATAGCAGAAAAACTGCTTGACACGAGCCTCTTATAAGAAATAAAACCTTTTAATGTTAGCGCTTTCGAATGGGCAAATACTCAAACTTCATCAGACAAACTTACACCGCAAACACTTCCTATATATACATATATATATATATATATATATATATATATATATATATATATATATATATATACCTATCCTTCCACAGCCATTTTTAATACACAATTAATGAGAAAATACACTTAATTGAATAACTGTTTAAAACAGCGATGAGTGTTTCCTTATTGCCACTCATCACAAACATAAAACCACCTCTTTATTGTAAACTTATCATAGGCATCAAATATCAAAGGTTTGTTTGCACACAAAAAACTTTTTGAGCACTACAAAGTACGCCCTATTTAAGAATGGCAAATAACTTTCATCTGTAACTTCTAAAATATATAATTAAATAATTAAATAATTAGATAACATCGATCCGTTACATGATTTTACCTCATCCATTAAAAAGTAAATAAATTATACATAAACCTATATAAATTAACTTTCTTCCTAACAATTGTTTAAAACAAAATATAAAAAATCAAAATATAAAGAATCAAATGTGAAAAACCAAGATACAAAATCAAATCTAAAAAACAAAAGTGAAAAACTGTGTGTCTCACGACTTATGTGCATAGGGGAAGACCAGTGATATATTAGTACCCGATGTATAACTCAGCATATCTTCCTAGTGTGTACATGTACCCCTCAAGATTCATATCTATTATATTTACAAAACATACATGTATTTATTTTTTAGTCCTTGTTTTTTTGACTCCAGAACAAATCTTTAATCTGTTGTGTTTTGCTTTATTATCTACGTAATGGTTTTAATTTAAGTATACACTTAATGGAAGCATATTAATTCTATCCTGGGGGAACATATGCTGATGTTCTTATTTGCCATATAATCTCCAATTCCTCCAAACGTAGCTGCCAAGGGCCTCCCCTCATGTCATTTCGGACTTGTTGAAGAATTACAAAGTAAAACCTGTGGTCTGTATACTATAAAATATGTTTTGCCAAAGCGTTAGTGATGTCATCCCTACTAATAGCATACTGATGTTCGTAAATTCTTTGTCCATTTCCTTAGGAAGTGTTTGCGGTGTAAGTTTGTCTGATGAAGTTGGGTATTTGCCCATTCGAAAGTGCTAACATTAAAAGGTTTTATTTCTTATAAGAGGCTCGTGTCAAGCAGTTTTTCCGCTATCGCTTTTCGCTTTTTGTTTTCAAGTTTGAGTATATGTTATATGCACAGTACTGGAAGGGTATGTCAGACACCTGTATGATAACTAACATCCTATCATTGTGTAATGTGTCCACAGGAAGTAACATAATGGTGGGAGACATGGCCTACAGTAGGGACATGTTCAGAACATCCATATACAGTGCAACACCAGTGTATATACCTGTAGGACAATGGCAACTGCTGCAGAGATACACTATGGCATAAGGCATTACAGTAGTCCATATTATCAGTTGGCCTAGGCTGTAACATGTGGTGTTCAGTGTATGGGACACTGCAAAGTGACACACATGTGTAGGGTTTACTTGCAATGCATCTGCAAAAAGGCTGAAGGAAGGGGGTGTCATCATGACACACCGGTGCACTGCAGCAGGGATCCTAAGGATGCTAGGTATGACTCTATCTGAACATAGTCAGGTTCAGGACATGGGGCAGCCTTAAGTCTACTCCCACAGCAATAGTGACAGCAGTGTGTGAACACCATTGGAAGTGCACATGAGTAGACCTTGCAATCATGCAGAATAGGGGGACATGTGTAGGGCAGACTGAACATACACTGGCAAATGCAGATGACCCACGCTGGTATACTCCTGCCAGGAGTAGTGACTGCTGTAGTACACATAACAAGAGGTGCAATAAACTGTCATGACAAGGGTGTGCACACATATGCCCACACAGTGTGTATCCATCATGGTTAGCAGCCACACAGCTAACACAATCCATAGACACTGCATGTGAAAGTACAGGGCATATGTCACATATCGGGCTCATGTAGTGCTAAGATATGCGGTGATGTGGTCCCATGACAGATCAAGGATGGGTGCGTCAAATCAATAAAGGTGTGTACACCCCCCATAGCCACGGTATGCTCTGATGGTTGTCAGTGTAAGAGTATTGAATTGGTCATACATGGTCCACTGATGTTGAGAGCTGTGCACCAGACATCAGGCATTCTCATATCACATCTGTCCACATATCATACCAGGTACGTGTTGCTGGGCTGTACACCTGTGAGGTGTGGTGCACAGTACATGGCAGGGTGCAGAACAGGTGCACAGCAATACTGTGTACATGGGTGCAGTGGTATCCAGGGGAAGGGGCTTCACTCAGTGAAACAGCAAATGCATCACACACATGTAAACTGTTGCCAGCATGGACTGATTACAGCTGCACTGCATGCTGTCGGGTACCATATGTTATGCATGTTGACAGAGGGGTAATAGGAGGACTGTGCATACTATCATTGTGCAACCTCACCTGTATGTGTGTGTGTGCACGTCCTGGTGGTTAGTTAGTCTGTAGGGTCACTCTGGTGAAGTGGAGGGAGGTTGATGCATGTAGGATGTGTGTGTGCGTGTGTGTGTTTGTGTGGGTGGCCATGTATGCATATGTAAGATTGTGGGGTGTTCATACAGCAGTACTTCCCTTTGGGACCATGCAGTACATGGACATGGACTGCCAAATTACACACCAGACTACCTGTCGTGTGTAATCACAGGACAGCTGATAGTACATTATGGTCTGTAGCATGGAACAGGCATCAAGAGGGAAGGCAGACACCAGGTACACTCTTAATATCGCATTCAGCAGGGAGGTCACCTAAAACCCATGTATGCAGCACTACAGATGCATTGGGGAAGTACCAGTCAACACCAGGGAGTGTCTCCATATATTACAGTTGTCACATGATAGGCTGAATGAGCAGCATATCTGGCATGCACTAAGCATTACATACACAGGCAACACCAGTGTGTGATATTATGGACAGAACATAGTAGCCCACATATATAGGGGCCATGCTGATGATGTCCGGACACACAGAGAGTGCATACCGACAGCAGTGAGGACATGTAAAACCACTACACACAGGTCAGGCAGGTAATGTAGTAACAGGTCTTGTGGTGTGACTGCTTGTGTAGACATTTAGAGGACTGATATGTTAAGGAGTGGTATCAATGTGTGTATGTTAACAAGTGTGATGCAGGATGGGGTACCACATGGACATACATGTGGGACTGTCTGTAAAGCCATGGACAGGTGGGTATTATGTACGTGTGTGTGTGTGTGTGTTTGTGTACTGTTAGGCAATGCTGTACAGGTTTTAAAGTGCATTTGTTTTCCCCCACAGGTGGTGAGGTGGGTCAGGGCCCCTCCTGTATGCAGTCTGATGTTGGCGTCCATACAGACACCGAAGAAGATGACAGTACTGTTGAGGCGCAAGTGGGGTTTGTCAGAGGCCAACATTTGACATCCCCCTTTTAACCATGCCAACCCCGCACAGAGTTTTAGTGCCTATACCTACCCCATCACCAGTGGCCATAGTGGAGGGACAGCTGGCGTTTGGTGGCAGGGCACAGGAAAGTGTGGTAACCATGCCTACTGTGTCTGGTCACAGCAGGCATAGTTGGATGTCTGGCAAGGCACCGCACAGGCGGATGTGCCAGGGTGCTCATGATAGAGCCGCTGGACATCATGCTCCTGGCAGAGGTGACATAGCTGGTACCAGCAGGTGCATGTTTCAGGCTGTCATGGCGGTGCAGGCACATATGGAACATTACACCAGACAAGGCCTGAGGCTGCAGAGGGCTGCTCTCGCATCTGTAAGTGACAATGTCTGTGAACTATCTGGTGCCATCCGTGCTTATACCAAGCTCATGGATAGATGGCATGGTGAGATGACCCTTATCAGCTGTGGTGTGTCAGTACTTCAACATGTGGTGGGGATGCGGCAACGGCCGTGTGGAAGTGGGCCAGCAACACCAACAGCTGGCAGTCAATGTGGATGTGCTAGGACACCAAGGGGCTCCCATAGTGGCAGTAGCAGCCCCAGGGGGGTGCTGGCCACACCACACCACAGCAGGCCACGTGCACGTGGTCCTGGCCAGTCCCAGGACGGACCTGGTATCAGCGGACATTTGTCATCAGCAGGTGAGAGTAGCACATTGAGGCCTGTACCTGGATGTGCCCATGGAACCTCTGGCAGGCAAAGTCCACGTGTCCGTGGCCGGCGGCAGTGAACTGCACACCCTGCCAGGTATGGTCTGCAGCTGTCCATAAACACCTGTGTAGGGCAGCCAAAGCAGAAGTGTGTGCATGCATACCCACACACTATACAAACACACCTAGGGAAACCCCATTCCTACACACACCACAGTACCACGCCCAGCTCAATGCAGTACACCCCTCACTCACACACATGGTGTCAAACGTATGGCCCACCTTTGGCCTCTGGCAAACCAACATCAAACCCTGTGCATATGATGACACCTGTGCCACATCCCTGTCATCCATACCATCAATGCAGGGACAGTCTAATATGGTTCTGATGAACACGGTGACTGTACTACAGTGTACCACAGTACTGCAGTGTAACATATTGTATGGAGTAAAGTGCAATGCATATATGGCAGGTAGTGTAGCCATCCAGCAATGATGCATTATAGCTGTTAGTAACACTGGTTGGTTGTGGTCCCTATAATGTTATCCATTTGTGTTGTAGGTGTACATGTGTCAGCACGACGATGGTCTGCAGTCATATTCCACAATGAGGTATGGCACTGTGGTGACACCATGGCTGTGACATATCTGGGGTACAGTTGAACACATGTCACAGGTTACTAAAACTGTTATTGCATGTGCCACATGGACAGGTGACCTGCGGAGGTGCGTATACCCTGCAACCTGATGTAAACCCATCCACATACATGCACACTGTTACTTGGCAACACTGGGACTAGACCCCTACCTAGCTATGTAGTGATACTGAAGTGTGTGTCTGACACTGCACACACCACACAGTGTTTAGGGTGAGGTGCGTCCCAGGTTACATGTTACATGCAGAACATCCCCAGACATGTACAGTATGGTAATGGTGGATGTAATGGGTGTATATGGACAATATGTAGTGTGACATAACTTCATATACACATTAACAGACACATAACAGGCAGGCACACATCTGAGATACCAGGACCTTTCACTGCTAAATAACTTGACCGTGTGTCCAATGTGTTACAGGTAAGCTGCAAACAGCACATGCATAACTAGCCTGGATTGTGTTATCATTTACCTGTATGGTTAATGGTGACAGTGGTAACCATAACGTGGTACATGGGACATATACTGGGTGTACCTTGATGTAATGACAGTGTACACAGCACCCATATCCCCCAGTGGATATTTTACTCCCTGAAACACATGATGACACTCTGCCATACCCACGATCACATACTGGCTGTGACTGCAATACAACCCATAGTATACCCCAAGAGAGACGGTAGTCTACAGTTACATTCCATATGTCTGATCATTACCTGGAAAGGGGTATATACTGTGACACAGCTCACACACCAGGGATACAACAGGGAGGCCTCAGTGTCCAGCTACACTTGCAAGGTGTGCCTGTTATCAGTACTACATTTAGCACTCTGCTCTTACCTGGCTAAGCACTGTCAACAGTAGTACTGCCATGATACACTACATGCCAGTGTGACAGCACATACCCTGGCCTAATACCCATGTATGTAACATATTCACATGGATAACAGTGCTGTACAGGCCACATATACATCTGTGTCCCACACATGACACACACACCCCTTTCTACTATAATGACAGCACGTAGGTGCATGTATTGTACATGGGATTACATACATACACTTATTACAGATGTGAGTACCCTGCTATGTTATCAGACTGGGTGGTGTGACCTGGGTACCAGGGCTAAGCCATGCTTAGCAAGTATCAACATTGCTGCAATATAACAGCTGAGCTGATTTGCGAACTGGTAAGCGATGCCTACACTGTGTAAGCGCCCATACGTTTACCCAAAGCTTAGCACTGATTGGCTTTACGCAAACCCAGGCAAACCTACTCAAAGCTGCTAAAAACTGCCTTAATCACTCTGTATCTGACAGCCCTTGTACTGCCCAGCAACAAAATGAACAGCCTTTGCAGGTCTTGAACCCAGGACCCTGTACATTACAGTCACAACACTTAACCAGTACACCATGACCACTGTGAAAACAGCTATTGTTTTACCAATATAGCTGTCAATACACATATTGTGTAGTATTGAACAATTGCTTTTACTTCCTAAATTGTGTAGTCCTTGGAATTAATATGACTGTTGCATCACATATATTGTTTTCTTATAATGTACACATAGCAGATAGATATGGTGAGATACATCTGGGAGGATATACACAACCATGAGGTTTACACATGACAAGAATATGGATATATACATATAATAGGTCTATATATGTCTACATGTACATACACATGTATACTCAAACATATGTCTGTATACACATCTGTATAGTGCTACATATATATGGCCAAGTGTACATCTCTTCGTATGTACATATATATATATATATATATATATATATATATATATATATATATATATACACATATATATATATATATATATATATATATATATATATATATATATATATATATATATATGCATATATAGCTATATATGTATGCACATCCTTTGTGTACAGATATGCCTAGTTATGTTGGTATATAGTTTGATATCTATAACTATATGTGCATACATATCTATTCTGATAAACCTACTACTGTCGATATATATATATATGTAGATATCCATACGTATATGTGCATATGTATCTCTACCTGTATATGTGTAGACATATATTGCTCTGTATATGTATATATCTGGATGTTTATATGTATATCTATTGACATATACATATCCATCTAAGTATGTCTATATATATATATATATATATATATATATATGTGTGTGTGTGTGTGTGTGTATATATCTATATAGATAGCTGGATAATTATACATACATATATTTTCACCATATGTCCTGAACATGGAGTGTAGCCCTACCTCACCCCTATAGTCCCAACTTCATAGTGAAAAGGGATGTCAGGTATGTATAGCAGGTATATTTGTAGACTATTGCTACTGTAATAGGGATTGTCTTCACAGACATCGTGTGTGTGGGAGGTCACATCTGCTTTTAACATGTGCATCACTGGCTACTGACAAACATCCTAAGGACATCACAGTACAGTACCACTGCTAGCATGTACTGCTCCTGTGGACTACAGAAGAGATATTGGCCAATATACGTGGACAGTCGGACACACTCTGGACAGTCCAGAGGTATACACAGAACACCTTAGTGCAAGACATGTGGACCAAGCCTGACAATGTGGATGTTACCGGCCATGTAGATGGGTATAACACGTAACTACTGGTATACATTTGCCCCCATAGGTTATGCATTCACACAGCCATCTGTCCTGTCACATAATAACCGCTGGTACAGAGGTGCCATGGTCACATACTACCCACTAGATACTGACATGCATCTGTACAGCATCCCACTGCTCTGTTTGACATACATGACTGTTAAGGGAGGCCGGGCAGCAGTACATCTGGCAAGTATTTGGACATGACATCTCAATGGGTATGTACACTAAGTTGCTATGCATGTAACAAAGCACTGTGCAGGCTACAGGCAGACTGGCTTAACACTGGCCTACATTTCCTATGGGGGAATACACATGCACATGCATACATAGCAGGCTCTACAGGCATGTCACAGCACAGAGTAAGATACACCTGTGTGAAAGTGCATAACCACAACCAATGTGAACACAGCCACATATGGCACGCTAGCGTAATATTACAGTATATGGACTATCTGTTCAACACCATCCTCATATGTGCCACTCACACACTAACACTACATATACTGGGCCACTACACAGTGTGGTCCGATGCCTGTCTGTGGTATGGGACATGTGTGCGTATGGCCCTACAAACATGTAAGCCGATAGGGTAACATATAGTGGAGCAGCATGTAACAGATAGAACGGGACCAATAACAATGACATCTACCACAGTCGATACACAGGCCAAAGTACATATTAACAATACACACACTGTCGACATTCTCCATAAGTACACAGACCTCAGTACTGTACGCACAACCACAGAATGTCCAGGATATGTCATCAAATATAACCCCTACTATACATAACATGTGTCGCAGTCTGGTATCTCACTGGCTTGTTATCAGATGTTATGTCACTAATTATGGTGTACAGTACATATGCACCTCTTACTGCATGACATATGTACAAAGGTTGACAGAGTTGTGGCTTGAGGCACATACACAGGGCCAATATTGACATGTTGCTGTGGTAACCTCATACATTTACTGTTGTAACAGGGTTTGTTGCAACGTATGTCCTATGAGGGGTATGAAGTCAGTAACTCTCACAGCTGTCACCATCCACAGACTGCAATCCTTTCACTACCTTCTGCAGTTCACAGATAGGGGCTCTGTCAGTAACACATGAAAAAAAGGCACCACACACTGCCCAGTCTGCAGATGACCGTACAGATGGGGGTTTCCTTATAAACATAGCACTGACATGGCAGGTATTAAAACATGTAGGACAGCCATATCCACACACACACACCCTGTTAAACCAACATTACTTCAAATGCAGTATAGCAGACTTACAGTCTGTAGTCAGGTCAGGCACATCCCCCTCCTGTGTATTGCCCTGTTTCCACAGTGTATGTTTGATAAAGGTTAATCTCCAATCCATCTGAGATGCTGTTTGCCAAACAACAGATCAGGTTCCTGCTCACAGTGAATGAAAAGTCCCAACAAGAACATGATGTTCCTAGATACTGGAGTGTGTTTCCATGCAATTGGCTATGGGAATGTTACCACAGCTGTTCCACATGCAATCAGCTAGAGGAGGGCTGCAATTTGTGCAGAGGCCATCAGCTGATCATGAGCATCACTTAAAATACACATGCTGCTGCCTAAGCAAAGCAGGTGTTAAGTCTCCACATCCACCAGAGAGGGAGTTAGAGAGGCAGACAGAGGCAAAGAAAAGTCAGGGAGGGGTGGGAGAGTAAAACTTAAGCATGTTTGTGTAACACACCTACCAGTACAGGGTATCAAACCCCTGATGATTATGTAGTGCTATCACATGTCTATGCAGTTACTGGATGCCCCACATAGGTTACATGTTGAGGAGCATTCAAAACGTGTATGTGATGGTGAGTGACATCTGCAACAGGGATATGGTAGCTATATGGTAGGTGTAGTACATGTGCCTGTCCGCACGAACAGGTGCCAGCATCAACACAGCCACACTCTCACAAGGACGCACACACACTGTCACACTTGGCAGGCCAGGAATACAACTCATCACTAGTGAGATTGCCACAAAACATTACTGTGCAGGTATCACATGCACCACAGGGGTCATACAGAGGTTATATGGACAAAGGGTATGTGGAGGTGTCTGACATCAGACAGCATGCTTCAGTATGCCAATGCATGTTGTAGTGAGTGTGAATGTGGTCATACGCATCATACAACACACACACACACACACACACACACACGGTGCCAGTACTGACATGCATGGGTGCATTGCTTCACGGGTGTGTAGTGGTCGACTGTGCCAGACAGCTATACAAGGCTAGGTGATGAGTATACCTTGGCATCAGGCCACATGACAATGGTCTGCACTGTGGCTCAGGGGTGTAGTGTCTGGATTTCCCACACAGGTGGGTACTGTATTCACCATCCAGTCACCTGGGTGACTATTGCGTGTGGCCAATGCTGTGCATTGCTTGCCGTGTATGTGCTTCTTAGTCCATGACATGGATGGTGTCTGGGATGTGCACACCTCCTACATGCATGTACAGTGATATGTGGAACTGTACCAGGGGTGTCTGGTATATGTTGTGTACACAGATTATCACCATCAGATGTGCCAGTCCTGGCCTCATGTGGCAGGAACTGTTAATGGAGAGCAGGTTGACCCTGCACCTACATTAATAGCATGATACTGGTATTCCCTGGTGTCAGTGGCATTTGTCCATACAGGGCATGTTTTTCAGGCATGGCATGTCCTTTGTGGGTCACATCTGATGGCACCACAGCTGTTGCAGGTGTCCAGTGGGGAAAGTGGGGAAGGTGCACTGTCGGCATGTATGTGGCTATAGGACTGATGGACAGGGTGCCATGCCCTCTGTAGCCCACTGCAATCACACCATGGTTACGATCAGTGGGCAATATGCAGGGTACTACCAACATAGCAGCTGTTGCCTAGGCAAGTGCATGTGTGTATGAGACATGGGTTGAGAGTGTTCTCTGGGTAATACTATGGTTGCTAGCTTTGTTAATCCGGCCTTGATGTCACATGCAGGGGTATGGATTTGCACCCCAGCCTCTAGGCTATTTCACATCTGTTATCCCTGTACAGTGGACATTGTGATATATACTAAGGCCACCATATAAGAAATTTGCAAAACCCGGTCCACATTGAGTCCAGTTGTTACGCACTCACAACCACCTCCACACAGGATACGAATTACAAACACAAACACAGATGCGCACACACACACACACACACACACACACACACACACACACACACACACACACACACACACACACACACACACCTGTCATGTCTGGGATTTGAACTCCTACCTAACTAGTTTATTACACTACAGCACTATGCAGTTAAAGGACGTGCCACACAGATTACTGGAGTACTCCTTCCCCAAAGGTGCATTTCACAGTGAATGACAGAAGGATTGCCAAAGTAGGGCATATGAACTGTAGTGAGTGTGACTAGCCTAAAATTCATTGCTCCCTACACAGACATAGAAACACACACAAAACACCCACAACTGCCATGTGTGGGAATAGAACCCCTACCAGAGCTCTATATCACACTACAGCATGAAGCTGTTATAGGATGCACCATGAGGATTACTGGAGTACTCCTTCCCCAAATGTGTACTTCACAGTAACTGACATCAGCAGCATTGTTAAAGTAGGGCATTTGATTTGTAGTGAGTGTGACTAGCCTAAAATGCATTGCTTCCTACACAGACATAGAAACACACACAAACACATCCACAACTGCCATGTGTGGGAATAGATCCCTACCAGAGTTTATTATCACACTATAGCATGAAGCTGTTATAGGACGCACCACGGGGATTGCTGGAGTACTCCTTCCCCAAAACTGTATTTCACAGTGAATGACATCAGCAGGATTGCCAAAGTAGGGCATATGAATTGCAGTGAGTGTGACTAGCCTAAAAGCATTGCTCTCACAGACAGAGACACATATACACACACACACACACACACACACACACACACACACACACACACACACACACACAAACACAGCTGCCATGTCTGGAATTAGAAATCCTACCTAACTAGTTTATCACACTACAGCAGTACTCAATTATAGGATGTGCCACAGAGATTACTGGGCTACAGCTTTCCGAAAGGTGTATTTCACAGTGAATGACATCAGCAGTCTTGCCAAAGTAGGGCAGTTGAATTGCAATGAGTGTGACTAGCCTAAAAAGCATTGCTCTCTACACAGACAGAGACACACATGCGCACACACACACACACACACACACACACACACACACACACACACACACACACACACACACACACACACACACACACACACTCACTTGCTATGTCTGGGATTAGAACTCCTACCAAACTAGTTTATCACACTACAGCAGTACACAGTTATAGGATGTGCCATGGAGATTACTGGGCTACAGCTTTCCGAAAGGTATATTTCACAGTGAATGACATCAGCAGACTTGTCATAGTAGGGCTATAGGGAGGGCAGTGTGTGCACATAGGGAGGGCAGTGTGTACGCATGGGCCATAACCCATTCATCTAGAGGTTGACACACCACATGCGGCCACACACAGGGTTATATTCCACAGGTACGTGTATACAGCTGCTAGATGGCTACTTCCTTGTACAGTCATGTTGCACAGCTAGCACTTGCACCACATAGTCCGTAATGCTGACAGATACTGGTGGCTAATGTCTACATTGATTGACATCTGAACCTCATGTGGTTGTAGCCATTTGGCTGTGTGCTGGGTGGGACATGCCTCATAATGGATGGCTCCTTGTCACAGTCTCTCTTCCACACATCTATATACGTCTATTTTTGGCTTATTATGGTGTGTTGTCCTTGGATATATGCCTGTATTCCTATCCCCTGTGTGTGCAAAGCATGAGTGGTGCATACTGAGGAGTGTCTGCACTAACATCTGCAAATGCCAGCTATGTCTGGTCCACTGTTGTTTGCAGACATGGCCTTCATTTGTTTAAGTGTGTGAGCATGCCCAGTATGACCTTTCAGTATGCTGTCTGACATTGCCTTCATTTCTCTAAGTGTGTGAGCATGCCCAGTATGCCCTTCTGTATTGAATGTGTGGATTGATTCCAGGTAGTTTGTACTCCAGTGCAGAGCTATATGTTGTACACCCACAGGTAGCAAACTGTTTCTGCAGGGTATCCGTCGATCATTTGGCAATATGGGGACAAACCATGCAGGGGATATTGTGTACTGTAGGTGATTGTGTCTGTGCTGTTTCAGCTGCATGGTACTGCTGTTAACAGAGATATTGAGACATGTGTACTGCTATACACAGTGATCTTTTCTGTCCTCATGTACTATCAAGTGGACATTCTTGCTCACAGTGATGTCTTGGGGGACAAGGGTGACTGCAGCTGTGTCCGGTATTGTGGGCAGACACCGACGTATTCATGGTAAGTTATGTCATTCTGGGGGGGGGAGCTGCAGACACTTGCTGCTGGGTCTGTGTATCTGGTTCAGCACCTTGGTACAGTGCTGGCAGAGGACTCCATACTTGTACACCCATCGACATGACATTATGGGCTTATCTTGCTGTGGCAATGCCTCACAGCTGTACAGATTCGCACAGGTTACCCAGAGGCAGGGGCCATGGGTCAGGACATTACCCCTATTGTGGTGTACGGGCAGATGTGTAGCCACCCATATATGTGTTTGCAGGCAGGGATAGTGTGTGCACACAGCTTGGTGTCGGACCCTGCACATTCCATGCTGCCCATGCTCCCACCCCCCCTCTGTTATTCTAACCTCTTCCATACATTATGCATACATTCTCTGATACTTTCCCTAAGGGTATTACTCCATCACAGGTGTGTGTTAATGTTGGTCCACAGTTCATGCAGTGGGACAAGGTGGACATGTTGCCAATTGCCGAGGTACCAGATCGCTGGTTTTTGAATAAAGAAATGCTGGTGGAGTGCTGGTGAAATTGTGTTTTTCAGTTTTCTTTTGCTCTTGGTGTTTTTTGAATGTTACTGTAGTTTGTCCACATGGCCTTGCATATGGCTTATGTGGAGTGTGTTATGTTATTTGGGTGTCCATGACATAACATGCATTGGCAGTACGTGTGAGACACAGGCCTTTGGCAGAGGCCTGTGGGGCATTAGGTGTTTCTGCAGGCCAGATGTGGCAGGCCGTTGCATTCTGTCAGTCCTACAGTCTCAAACCACCATACAGTATATTCCCCTGGGGTGACAGGGTAGGTGTGATTGCATGTGTTCATGCCAATACCTTCTATCAGTCTTGATCAGGTGGTGTGGATGCTGGCAGGGTGCTATCTACAGCTAGGGACACACCTGCATGGGACACCTGCACTGCATGCTGCATTCTTCCACTATTGCCATGTATAGGTGGGGTCATATTGTACCCATTCCCCACAGCAGGGATATGACCAAAGAGGTATATGTGGGTGGTGTTTGCGTGAGCTGGGTGCATGTGTGTTATGGACACTACTGACACACAGATATGCAATGGGGCATTCCAGTTATGCTGGCATATGCAGGTACATCAGCTGTTTCCCAATACATCAGTCTTACCTCCTTTGTGATCTACAAGTGTTCGGGCAGACATCACCGGTATCCCCTACTACAGGACCAGTTAATCTGATGCATACCTGTATGTACAATTCCAAGGGTGTCTCCATTTCACAGTGACACAATATATACTGTATGTCTGGGGTACTTTCCCCTGTGTACTGCTTGTATATCTAGCCCATCAGCCATGCCATGTCAGTCTTTCAGATGGTGACATATATTACCACCATTCATTTGCAATGGCTTACTGCTAGCGTGTGTTATACTAGTGGGAATTGTCTTTAGCACTGCAGTTGTGAGGGCTTGTCCCTGTCATCAGAGGTAGTGGGCAATGGCCAGCAGGTCTTACCTCAACATGCATACATACTGACCACTTTCACACAATATGAAACACACACCAACCTAATACACACAGACCTGCATATTGTGCAAATGCTACAACCTATCCTGCTACCTTGGCCACCTCTGGGCATCTGTGCTCCACTGGTATTATACCTACTCACAAATATTACTACATTTCTACACAGGATTGGGGGGACACACCTGACTGTTACTACATTTCTACGCTGGATTGGGGGAAGGGGCACACCTCACTGTTTGTACATGTCTGTGGGGGCACACCTGACTGTTACTACATTACTATATAGGATTGTGGTGGGGGCACCTGTTTCTACACAAGGTGGGGGGGTCACACCTGACTGTTTCTACATGTCTACATAGGATGGGGGGGGGCACACCTGACTGTTACTACATTTCTACACAGGATTGGGGGGGCACACTTGACTGTTACTATAAGTCTACACATGACTGGGGGGGACACACCTGACTGTTTCTACATTTCTACACAGGGTTGGGGGGGACACCTGACTATTTCTACATGTCTACATAGGATGGGGGGGCACACCTGGCACTTGTACACATTTGCTATGACTGTACTGGTATGTCAGGTACTCCATTTAATTCTGTATTCTAACCTATCATGCTGACTAGAGGCATATCAGTGTACTACAGGTCTTAGCTTTGGTTGCCCTACACATTAGTGTCTAACTTCCTACCCTTCAGAACTAACATCCCACTGCCTGACCTGCTGTAGTCTATCTGTGTAGGCCTGGGGAGGGGAGGTTACCCATAGGCATCATTCAGAGGCCATAGCACAGCCTCTGTTTGTGTTTGTCTACACCTGTTCTGCTGGCTGAGACTGTTGTTGGGTATGTAAACCTCCCTGACTGGCATGTGTGAGTCATATGAGCACACATATTACCCAGCACATTTCCTGCAGTGGGCACAGGTAGTGTCATGTTTGGCATCCCTTTTACTGTATGTGTGAGTCAGAGAGAGGTGTCATCCCCTGTGTCCCTAGTGTGTTAGTGTATGTGCTATGCATTGCCTCTTTGTCAAGGCCAGGGCATAGTGGGCATGCCTCCATCTGCCTACTAGGGAAGGTTCAGGTTGTTCCTCCTCCGAGTCACTCTGTGCCTGTGCAGGCCTTGGCACTGGTGGGGGGCTGTGTTGCCCTGCCCCATGCTGTTCCTGCTGCAGCTGTTTCCGCCTGATCATACTGTGTAGCATGGCACATACCATAACAATTTGAGTACATGTATCTGGTGAGTACTGCAAGGCTCCACCGGATGTGTCCAGGCACTGGAACCGTGACTTGAGCATCCCAAACACATGCTCTATTATAAGTCTGGTCTGTGCATGTGCCTCATTATGGCAATCTTGTTCGGGTGTGTGTGTGTGTGTGTGTGTGTGTGTGTGTGTGTGTGTGTGTGTGTGTGCATTTCTGATGGGTGTCATCAGCTATGGCTCCAGTGCATAACCAGCATCCCCCACTAGGTGACCGTAAGGGATGTCCCCACTGGCAGATCTCTGGTACAGCTGTGTCAGATGCCAGATGTGGGAATCATGATAGCTTGCAGGGCAGCCAGCACACACATTCATTATAATGCCCTGGGCATCGCACGTGACCTGGTAGTTGATGGAGGGGAAGCCCTTGCGGTTGATGTAGATCCTACCCTGATCACCGGGTGGTGCTTTGATGCATATGTGTGTGCAATCTACAGCACCCACTACCTCAGGGTATTTTGCTATTTGGTGGAAGAGACACATATTGCTGGCCAACACCTCATGGGTGTTGAGGAAATATATGTGCTCACCGGCATGTGCTGACATGGCATCCAGGAACAGCTGAAATACTCTGGATGCTGATGCCTGTGAGATCCCCATGACATCCCAAGTTGAGCTTTGGGGGTACCTGTGGCTAGTATTCTTAGGCCTACACATACCTTGGTACCCACTGGGTTCTCCTCTGTTAGTTAGGTGTGTGAGGCGTGGCTGGCACACCTCAACAATTTGCTGTAGGAGGTCCCTGTCCACCCTATAGCACTCCACTATCTCTAGCTCATGTAGCCCATGGTAGGTTACCCTGGGTCTGTACACTCTTCTCCATCTCCTCACTGTGGGTTGGTTGGCAGCATTCACATCCTCACCACCCTCAGCCTCTTCCACATGTTGTTGTATGATGCCTGCTGCAGCCCCTATCATTTTGTTGTTTTGTTTGTTAAAAGTTCCCCGCTTGTTTACACCGGTGGAAGGCTTGCAGAATCCAGGGGTCCTATACATAGCACAGGCAGAAAACTATAATTCAAAGCCGAAAGGGATGATGATGAAACAGGGGGAAGCACAAGAAACAAAGAGACTGGGATTTTGGATGCAGGCCTTTAAGGGGAATAACAATAATCATACAGAATATTATATCCATAAAGCAGCAGAAAGTATTCTAAGAACTAAATCAACACAAGAATGGAGAAAGGAGATTCTGCCAATAGGGATGACTGCAATTAGGGATACAGACAATAGGCAATGGTGGGGCTGGAATTTATTGGATATAACTGTCAAAGGAACCAAGGTATTGGGAGCAAATAACTAGAGAGGGAAAGATGATAGACTGGGAAGACACCAAGAATTTATTTGCACTGCAGTTTAGAGACTGCCTTCCTTATCAGGGACTGATATCAGAGTACACACAGAGATAAAGAAATAGGGGGGTTCTAAATGAAAGACCAGCACTGGTAGAGATTTTAATAGAACCTAAAACAGAATCTGCCATTAAAGAAGGAATAATTAATACAGCATATAAAATATTGCATGATAAGTATAAGAATTAACCAGAGGCGATTAGATAGGCTTGGGAAGAGAGACTGGATAAGCAATTCACAAAGAAACAATGGGAGGATATATGTATATCTCCCAAATATGCAACAAAGTCTAGAAGATTTAGGATTTTTGCCTGGAAATGTTCACATAGATATTTTATACCCCAAGAAGTCTGCAGAGATTCTTTCCTTGGGCAGACAGCAAATGCTATAGGTATGAAGAGGAAAAAAAAGGTAATTGGGAACATATTTTCTGGGAATATGGTAATTCCCTGCAGGATGCACTCTCGGAGATGCTTAGTGGCCAAATTGGTTCGATGAGAGCGATGACTTTTCTGAGCTATGATACAGAATTAGAACTGCCTAGACATGGTAAGGCCTTGCTGGGTCCAATAATGGTGGCTGCCAAAAAAGCAATTACTAGAAAATGGAAATCAAAATCTAAACCAGCTATACTGGAAGTAGTGAATATACCAACAGAGATAAAACAACTGGAATTGAGATCTTTAGGAAAGGGTAGGAGAAAACTACATAGAAAAAAATTGGAATCGTGGGGACAATACATACAAGGGAGGAATGAGGTTTAAAAGGTGGCAGGAGTTACATGAGCTACGTAATGTTTGAGCGAGAAAGATTGGGTAGATTATAATTGATGTATAATGTTTGCAACTGGGAGTGTGTCAGTATGGTTTGTGATGTAAAATGCTTGCATCTAGGATTGTGTCGATGTGGTTTGTTTTCATTTATATAAATGAATGATTGCCCATGCAGTAAATGATGGTTTAATAAAGATGTGTCTTGTTTAAAAAAAAAAGGCAGGAATTGAAAAATGTATGTTGTATTGCTTAGGTTATATGATGTATAGCAATATATGTGAAGTATAATGTTTGTTATGTTAATACAGTTTGATTACTTTTATATGACTGTAATTTTGCCTGTGTCACAAGTGATAATTCAATAAAGGTGTTTGGGAGAAAAAGAAAACATATGGAGTATTCAGGATAGAAGATGTATTAGTAGCATAAGGAGATCAAATGAAACTTACTTACCGTTCCCATAGATATAAGAATTAGGCCAGATTGCACAGACACTGTATAATGCAAGAGCATCGAGAAAAAAGAGGTGCGTGCAATTACATTACCTCTGATCATCCACCTATAAAGGTTAGGGTAGGGGCCCAAAGTAATGTAAAAAAAGGTGGGCATTGGTGCGTCCATACATATTCATTGAAAAGGCAGATATTTAAGGAATGGGTATCAAATAAGATTCAGGAAATAGAAGGGATGATGGAAAGTGTCTTAAAAGAGAAAGTGGACTTTGCAGCTGTGACTGAAAATAAAAAAAAAGGAAACAAGGGAAATGGTAATAAAAGATATTACGAAGAGATTGGAGAGGTTTAAAGTGCTGCAGAATAATTTAGAGAACCTCACTGATGAGGAAGGAGAGCAACTGTGTGATGCCAGGGAGAGTATCAAAGAAACTTGGTCAACACGCATGAGCATGAAGAAGTGGCATCTATGCAATTATTTTATGACAATAACCCTATAGCACAAACATTTTAGTGCAGGGGTTAAAGAAGCAAAAAGTGAAGGGAAAAGCAGCAAAGCTAAGGAATCCTAAGCCCCCCCCCAAAAAAAAAATAGACCCTGGCGGAATTGGGAATTAAATATTCCACATATTTTATGAAAGTCTTAAAGCAAATGAATGGATTGACCAGGATAAATATAGAGGAGGAAGAAACAAAAATGATGATGAGCAGTCAGGCTAGAGATAACTCTCCAGGATCATATGACATACCTTCTGAAATCTGGAGGTTGGAAGAAAAATCCTAACAAGAACATGGAAGAAATTATTTTATAGTGTCTTGGGATGGGTGGATACCTGCATCTTGGGAAGAAGCAGCAGTGGTGGATTTACCTAAAGAGTGAAAGTACCATCAGATCCTGCCTCATATCAACTAATTTCATTATTAAATTATGACTAGAAATGATTTATGTCTATATTAGCAAAAAGTCAGCAAGGCTATTACCAAAAGTGATAAAAAGAAGTTATGAACTCACCATAACATTCCATGTTTGTTGTCCTTGAGCTCACCTTCCTTCTTGTTGGTTGGGTTCAGATCTGATCCTCGGCTCTGACTCAGCTGCATTCTAAAGCTCGAGAACTTCCACTGGCTCGAGGCTAGACCCTATCCAAACATGCCTAGCGGGAGTTATCCAGATCTCGTTTGAGATAGCCCATAACACTATACTAGAATATGTAAATATAGATAGACATTTACATAACCATAAACACACACACACATTTTATACATATATATATATATATATATATATATATATATATATATATACATATATACACACATATAACCCACCAATTCAGCAGTATAAGGATTCTTAGTGTACCAAACCCATAAGGCAGGAAGGGAATCAAGGCCTATATAGCCAAAATATGGATAATTCCTCTCAATCATCCAGGAGGGGGAAGGAGGGTGAGATGCAAGAAGGAAGGTGAGATCAAGGACAACAAACATGGAACATTATGGTGTGTGCATAATTTCTTTATGTTATGTTGTCCCTATCTCACCTTCCTTCTTGTTGGTTGGGACCGCATCCCCAGCACCCTCTTCTTGGGTGGCTCAATGGAATAGACTCTTCAGGACCATGGAACCAAAGAATGCCCTGTTCCGGGAGGCCACATCCACTTTGTAATGAGTGATAAAGGTATGGGGGTTAACCCACATAGCTGCTGCACAAACAGAGTCTAAGGGCAGTCTGCCCTGAAATGCAGTAGAGGTAGACAAGGCCCTAGTTGAATGTCCTTGAAATTTTCCTAGCAGCTGTTTGTTCTGAGAGTTATAGAAATAAGTGATGGTGTCTGAACGCCATTTTGATAAAGTTATTTTTGAGACTGAAGTTCCCTTTCTGGGGATACAAACAATTGGTCATATTTTCTGAATTCCTATGTCCTGTGCAAGCAAAAACATATCTGTCTATGAACATCCATTTGGTGGAGTTTATACTCTGCCTTGTTGCCATGATCTGGGAAGAATACAGGTAATTCTATTGATTGGTTCAGACTGGATTCTGAGCAAACTTTTGGTAGGAAGGAGGGGTTGGTTCTGAGAGAAACCCTACCTTTGTGAAAAATTAAATAAGGGGGACAAATGGATAGAGCTTGTAATTCTGATACCCTCCTAGCTGAGGTAATAGCAGTCAAGAAAATAGTTTTCCAAGTCAAGAATTTTAGAGAACAAGTACTAGCCGGCTCAAACAGAGGAAAAATCAAGGCAGCTAGGACTAAATTTAGATCCCAAGGAGGGGATGGTTCTCTTATTGGGGGTCTCAAGAGGATAGTACCTTTTAGAAAAGCTTTGCATAGCCTGTGGGACATAACGTTGGAACCCATTTCTCCCACATGAAAGTTGGAAATAGCAGCCAGCTGAACTCAGATAGTTGCTGCTGCTCCACCTTGGTTAAAGGTTTCAGCGAGAAATTTGAGGATCTTTGAAATAGGTGCAGTAAAAGGATCAATACTATTTTTGGCTGCTGCATTTGCTAGTATAAAGTTTTCTCACTGAGGATTTGTGAGAAGAAATTAAAATATGTTGTACTGCAGGGGAGATGTCAGGAAGCCTGGCTAAGATGGGAAGTAGTGGAACCAAGCTGTCAGCTTTAGGGTC
The DNA here is from genome assembly GCF_019279795.1 of Protopterus annectens. Lineage (NCBI taxonomy): Eukaryota > Metazoa > Chordata > Ceratodontiformes > Protopteridae > Protopterus > Protopterus annectens. The sequence goes on along the minus strand of NC_056737.1, from coordinate 594,535,238 downwards.
TGTAAGGAAGGATGGAGCATGCCCGAATGATGCACCAGTAGATCTGAAACTGGGTCCAGGATTCAAGGCTCCTCCTGAATATGGGTCAATAGAAATGGGAGCCAGATTTGACAAGGCCAGTAAGGAGCAATGAGTATTAGTTTGCAACTCAATGATTTTGCTTTTTGAATAACCTTGGGTATTAGAGGGAATAGGGGAAAGGCATACAGAAGTCCCGGGGGCCAATCGTGAACAAGTGCATCCTTATGTGACTGTCCCAGTGGGGCAACTAGGGCGAAGCAGCCGCTGCATTTGGTACTGATGGAAGTGGCAAAAAAGTCGCAGCAAGGCTGGCCCCATTTGCGAAAAATCTGGGTTCACAATATCCTACTTCAGGGACCACTCAAGAGGCATAAGGATAGCCCTGCTTAGCTTGTCCGCTATCACGCTGAATTTCCCCCGGAATGTGCATTGCAATCAGAAAGCACTGGGAAGACACTGACCACTGCCATACTCTTAGAGTCTCTCAACACAAGGGGTAGGATCTGGTTCCGCCTTGCTTGTTGCTGTACCACACTACAGACATACTGTCCATCTGAACTGCAATAGTCCCCATAGGTAGAGATTTCTGCAGTGCTTATAAAGCCAGGACATTGATGTGCAAGTGGTACTCATGTTGTTGCCAAGTCCCATCAACAGTCTGTCCCAGATAATGCCCCCCCCCCCACCCTATCTGGGAAGCGTCTGTGGTCACTGTGGCCACTGGTTGGGGGAGGATGAATGGTCTGTTTATCGTCAACTGTGTGGACTGAAGCCACCATTTCAGGCCCCTCTTACAGGTCTCCGTGATGAGAATTTCATGTGACATGAGTAGATCTTGCATGGACCATTGAGAAAATAGGAGCCACTGTAATATCCTCATGTGGAAGTGTGCCAAGGGAACTAGTGTCATTGCTGTTGCCATTGAGCCCAGGACCTTGAGAACAAATCTCTCTTGAATTCTTCTTCCTCTCGATTAAGATTGTAACCTGGTGTTGAATGGTCGACACCCTTTCCTGAGGCAATTTTGCTATCATGTCTTTGGTATCTAAATCTGCCCCTATAAATGTAATATTTTGACAGGGCAACAAGGCAGACTTTTCGTAGTTTACATACTGCTCAGACAAGCTCCACGTGGGTTTACAGAGTGGTCCTAGCAGCAGGGAACTCAGAAAAGCGACTACCTTCTGGATTTAAGTATCTTTGCTTTTTTTTCCACTTGAAATAGCTTCTGTAGCTTACCTTGAACTAGCCTGAACTGTTTTCTAACTGATTGCTGCATTATTTTAAAATCTGCACTTAAAGTTACATTTTAGTCGAATTTGATCGAAAGTTTGCTTGTTTGTTTGCTAAATTTAACTGTGGAGGCTGCCCACTAAAGTGTGCTAGCCTGTGTAACTAATTTATCACTGTTTCTGCATTTTCTGTGTGTTTCTACCAAAAAAACAAAAACCCCCCAAAAAATAATCCTTGTTTTCCCGCCTTCCTCGACTAGTTTAGACCAGTTTACAGGCATTGCTGTATTCTGGGCTGTGGTGTAGTTCCTGTGTTGTCCATTACCTTACTTGGATAGAAGGAAGTTTCTTTGCTCACCAGTGGGAGTGGGGAGCCTTGAGCAGCCTACCTGTCCTTGGGGGAAGTGACCTCAGCACAAGAAGTTGTAGTAATTGGTTGTTTGGGACCATTTCCAGCTCTTTTGTAGTTCACTGTTTAAAATCCGCGTTTGCATGGCTTTGCACGGTCGTACGCATAGCGCAGCACTGGTTAAACCAGGTTAAACTTTTTCTGGCTCCGTCAAGTCTGTTCTTCAAATTTTCCCTTAAGGAAGCTCTATTCTTAGTATAACCAGACTACTCACTGTATTATAAGCCTAGCACTTGTTCTCAATACTTCTCTACTAAGTAAGCACTCTCGTACTAAGTAAAGCACTACATCTACTTACCACCCCTGTGAATACCCACTTCCCTTAAAGGTATACCAGTCCCTTATACTGTTCTAGCATGTCGAGTGGTAGATTACTGGCGTCGTCTCCAGTTCAGCTGGTCAATCTGGGCATCTTGAGACAATGCTACAATTGTCTCATGTACACAGACGACCCTCTCCTCCTCCCAACAAACACAAATACATGTGAGAGATGCAACTATATAGCCAAACTGGAGGCTGAACTCTCTCAACTCAGGGCTGGCATGACCAGACAGGAGGAGATGGCAACCACACACACAACAATCCCAGTCCCACATAGACCTACCACAACTGCAAACCAAACACATAAAAACACAAAGACATACTCGGTGGCTCTAATAAAAAACTTACCAAAACAACAGAGGCTCCCAAAGCAGACATCCAAAAATCCACCACCTCAAAACAAAACACATGCAACACATACTTCAATAAATCAGTGTGTCGACCAATCGCAGCCCTTAAGGCCAAACACCTTGCCTGATACACTAGTAATAGGTGACTCCATAGTCAGACACACTGATGTCCCACTGACCAGGCTGAACAAGGAGAAGGTGACTGTGAGCTGTCTATCGGGAGCTAGGATCCGCCACATAACACACGCACTCAGGTCACTCCAAAGCAAGTACAAATATGACTCCATCATTGTTCATGCTGGTGTAAATGACCTGAGACGTACCTCCCTGGACTACATGAAAAGAGACATAGAGGAGCTCTCCGATTATGTAGCCCAGGCTGGTATGACCCTGACCCTGAGCAGCATCTTGCCCTCACCAAGAATGATACCACAATACAAAGACAAGATGATCAGCTTTAACAATTGGCTCAAGTACTGGTGTCATTCTAAGGGGATCCAATGTCTGTCTGCCTGGGATGATATGTTGGACAAGCCAATTTGCTTCGCAAGGGATGGCTTACACCTGTCACCACTGGGCTTCCAGATATTGGCTAAGGCTCTTGCCACCCCCATAGTGCCTTTTTTAGGCAAGGCTCAAAAGACAAACCCACCTCCTTAGAAAACAAAAATGGAAAAAACTAAGGGTAATGCTGCTCAACGCCAGAAGTCTAAATCTCAAGATGCAGGCACTTGATGCACTCTTCAGCATGGAGAACATCGACGTCTGTGTAGTAACTGAAACCTGGTTCAAGGCTCCTGAGAGCACCCCAGCGCTACCAGGCTATACCTCGTATCATGCTTTTCGGCCCCAAAACCCGGGCCGAACCACAAAGGAGGGGAGTGTCCATATTCATAAAGGACACCCACACCTCCAGGTTAGTAGCAACACATGAAGCATCAGAGACCATACAGGTGCAACTAACCATAGGCAAAACTGCTATACAACTGGTAGCATGTTACAGACCACCCTCCCAATCTCAAGAACCCCACTCAGCCTTCCTGAAGACATTGGAGGATATGAATGTATCACAAAATACCATCATACTGGGAGACTTCAACTACCCAAACATAGATTGGGTACATTATTCTAGCCCTAATACCCTAGCCCAAAGGTTCCTGGAATTCATAAATTCAAATGCACTGGAACAACTAGTCACCTCTCCCACTACGGAGATAATATACTAGACCTGATCATCACAAACATGGGGACAAAATGCTCCACACCGAAGTATACCCCTCACTAGTGAGATCTGACCACAAACTAATCACCCTGGATATACATATCCCACCACCACCCCAGCACAAAAGACCACAGTGAAAAACTTCTCAAAAGCAGACTTCACTCTTCTTAAGACTGAGATGGTATCCTTTAAGCCCACTGTGCCAGTGGATACCACATCCCACAATGCCGAATCCTTCACAAATGCTTTCTATGGACATCTCCAAGAATGCATGGATCATGCAATCCCAAACAAATCCAAGTCCCTCTCCACCAAATGTAAGCATCCTGTCTGGTGGACCTCAGCCATAAACAAATTGTATAACAAAGAAGGAAGCTACTGCACGTCAGAGCGAAATCCCATGAAGGGAAGACATCTCTGATCAACATTAGCAGAAAACTACATTCTCTCATAAAACATCCAAGGCAAACTTTGAGAGAAAAATCGCTAAGGACACTAAAGATAACCACAAAGCCTTCTTCAGCTATGTTAGAAACCCAAGGAAACCCTCAGATATGCTCAGAGTTGGTTCACAACAACAAAAATACACTGAACCCACAGATATTGCTAACATTCTGGCTGACAGGTTCAGTGCAAATTTCTCGCCTTTTTCACCCCCAAAAGAAGAAATACTTATCCCAGCTGAATGTAATCTCCCTGTCATCTCAGATGTCCAAGTGAGAACCGCCCTAAACAAAGCAAAAACACAGCATCAATGGGACCTGACGGTATCCCGGGTGCGTGTTACGTGAACTCAAGAGGAGCTAAACCCACACATAAAAATGCTATTTAACCTTAGCCTTACTTGGATATGTACCTGAACACTGGCGTACAGCAACAGTGGTCCCACTCCACAAAGGGGGTGCCTCTACAGACCCTGGAAACTACTGCCCCATAAGCTTGACTAGCCTGGTCTGCAAAGCTATGGAAAGAATCATTATGGAACTCATAAACGGAGACATAGGGGACCTACAGGCGCTTGACCCCACCCAGTTCGGCTTTGTAAAGGGCAGATCCTGCCTTTTAAAGCTGGTTGACTTTTTCAAATAGTCACTAGAGCCATTGATGAGGGCAAAGCAGTCCATACAGCATACCTGGACTTGGCTAAGGCCTTCGACACAATACCCCACTCAGGCATCATAGATAAGCTAAACAGCTTAAAAGTAAACCCTTATGTCACTAGATGGGTTGCAAACTGGCTAAAGGACAGAACCCATAAAGTTAAAATCGCTGGAGCAATGTCAGACTCAAAGCCAGTCACAAGTGGTGTCCCACAGGGATCTGTCCTGGGACCCCTCTTGTTCGGCATTTATTTCTCAGATGTTAAAACAAACATGGGAGGGCTGTGGCTGACAAAGTTCGCAGATGACTGCAAACTAGACTCCATAGTCAATACCCCAGCAGATACACACATCCTACAAAAAGGCCTCACTGAAACGGACAACTGGTGCCATAGTCACGGCCTTAAACTAAATGCCAAAAAATGTATAGTCATCCCTTTTGGAAAAAACAAAGTACCCACAAATTATCACATAGACAGCAACCCACTGAGTACGGAAAAAGTAATCAGAGACCTAGGGACCCAAGTAGACAGCGACCTCTCATTTGACACCCACGTTGCCAAAGTGGTTAGAAAAACATTCTACCTTGCACACCTCATCATGAAGGGTTTCACATCCAGATCCAAAGATGTCATTGTACCCCTATATTCCTCCCTCATCAGACCCATGATTGAGTACAATGCCCCATTTGGTATGTACCTCACCCGGCACTTGCAACAGCTGGAGAGACCACAAAAGTACCTCACCAAAAGGATCAAGGGTCTCCAACATATGTCTTATTCTGCCAGACTAAAGAAACTTTAGCTCTATTCAGTAGCATACCGCCTGCTCAGAGGTGATCTCTGCCTGACGTACAAGGCCATGTCAAATCAGGATCTGATGGACATGCTCCACCTCAAAAAATCCAAATCCATCAGGACCATGAGAGCTAAAGACTTAAACCTCAGCACAAGTATGAATAGGACATGCTGGAGGGATAGATTCATAACCCAGAGGCTTCCCATGCTTTGGAACAGGATCCCAGTTCGTATTAGGCAGAGCCCCTCACTGACTCTCTTCAAGAGAAATCTTGATGAGTGGATGGGAGATCGTAAGTTTACCCCAGGGGTCACATCTGTGTCACTGCTAGACAGGGGCACAGTAAACTAATTCTATTATATAAGGGGACCTTCATTGTGTCACTACTAGACAGAGGCACAGTATTCTAGATTTATTCTGTACATTTTTGTACCATTTCATGGGGTGGCAAAAGCCACATCACTATGGCTAGGCTTACAAATGCCCCAGGGCAGATAGCCTAGTACTATACTATGAAACTATGAAACTATGCCTAGCTGAGAGCAGAGATGGATTGTGGTGTCCCTTGGCTTGATTAGTCAATGCTCGGTGGTGGCAGTAAAGAGCCAGTCTTCTAGATATGGAAACACCCGGTACCTTAGATGCCTCAGATGAACCGTGGCTACTGACATGCATTTGGTGAACACCCTGGGGACTGTAGTGAGGCCAAAGAGCAGAGCTCTGAACTGGTAGTGATTGGCTCCCAGCCGGAAGCGTAGAAATCTTCTGGATCGCCCGTCCATCATGATATGGTAGTACGCATCCTGGAGATCGATGGAGCACATCCAATTGTCCTTTCCCAGAAAGGGAAGTATGAACTGCAGTACCACCATCCAGAACTTTGTCTTCTTGACAGACTTGTTGAGCCTGCTGAGATCCAGAATGGGCCTCCAGTCCCCTGTTTTCCTTGGTACTAAAAAGAACCTTGAGTAAGTTCCAGATCCGATTTGGCCTGCGGGGACTACTTGGATGACTCATTTTTCTAGCAACTTTTGAACTTCTAGAGCTGCGTGTTCCCTTAGATTGGGTGGCACATCTGGGATGGATTTTTGTTTTCTGGGGAGATGTGGCATGGAGAAAGGAATACTGTATCCCCTGGGTATTACTGACTGTACCCATGTGCCTTCTGTGATACTTTACTAGTCTTCTGGGTACAGTGACAATCTGCCCCTGACTGCCTCCAGAGGTGGACAGGTGGGCCTCCTTTCAGGAGCCCTAGAAGGGCCTTCCAGAGAATATATCTCTGTCACCCTGACTCTGTGGACCCCCCTCTGCTGTGAGGGCAGCATCTCCCATTATTATTCCCCCCTCTGCCTCTGGGGGAAAAATCACCATGTGCATCAGGCAAAGCTCCCTGGGATTTGTAGAACCAAATTTTTCCACCCTTTTGACCTTTGGGATAAAGTCTAGTAGGAGCAGAAAAACATACTCCCATGGCAGAGAGAGTCTTGCCATCCTGCTCGCACCTGGTAAGAGTCTCTTTTACCTTGGGCCCGAACAATGACGAGCCATCAAAAGGGGTGTTTGGTAAAGGAGGACTTGAAGGGCTCCGCAAACTGGCAAAGACGTATCCAGAAATGTCTCCATAGGGTGACTCCTGTGCCTGCAGCCCTGCTCGCTCCATCGGCTGCATAGGAAATAAGCCACATGGAGGAGTTCACTATAGAAGGTAAGGTCACAAGCTGAGAAAAAGTTCTATCTGTAGCTTATGCAGCTGAAGGATCTTGTAGGGCATCTCCTAGCTCTTTCAGGAGATCCCTCTGGAGACGGTTGAAATGGGATAAATAATTCAGTGACCTAAGGGTAGAGGCAGCTGAAGAAAAGACATGCTTCCCATATCTGTCGATTGTATGGGACTCCTTGTTCAGTGGATGGACAGAAGAAGAGGTTTCAGCTAATTCCTTCTTTGTGGCTGCCGCAACCACCATAGCATCAACTGGCATGCCCTTAGTTAGGAAAGCTTTGTCGTCCAGTGCAGTGATGAACTTATTGGGCCTCCACAGAACTGATTCCATCGATTCGGGAGAGCTCCACACCTTTCGACTTACTACCCCTAGCAGCAGCGGGTTGAAGGGCGGAGAAACCCAAGAGGTGGAGGGCCGGGAACCGAATGCATCCAGGTACAAAGACTTGTCTTCAGAAGGGGAAAGGGATTTCCAGCCACTCCTCTGCTTAATGATTTCCAGGATGTCTGAAAAAGAGACATCCTCAGAGGGTGACCATGAGGACCCTTCTGAGTCCTCCAAGCCCGTGTCCAATGTCAAGGAATCAGGGGAGTCCAAGTGCTTCCTCTTGCAGGTCCTCTTCTGAGGGACCTCCTCTGAGGGGTGCTCTGGAGAGGTATCGGAAGAGGGGGGTTGCCTAAAGGGGGGTCCTGGGGCATTGGTTGCCTATGCTTGGGGAGGAGGGGTGGTTCTGAGGTGGACACTGGCCCAGAAGGGCAAGGAGCAGCTGGAACCAAGGGTGGAGTGGTCTGAGGGGACAGCACACTCCTCATCACCTCAAAAGAACCACGATCCCAGTCCAAAGAGCCCAGGGATCTCCTCCAAACCAAGAGAGTGATGGCTCCAAGGCCAGTGTAGGCACCAAACTCACCTGCGCTGACGCTCTGAGTAGGAGAGTAGGCACCGACAAGGGTCTGATCTTGCTCTCCCCCAGGAGCCGACGAGGGAAGGTGGTATCAAAGGGATCAGTGCAGATATCGGCTAAGAGAAAACCATAGTCTTTGGATCCGACGGTTCCACCACAATGACCTCCATGCGCTCCGGCTCCGAGCTTGGGTGAGTTGGAGGAGGAATCGACGACAGGGTAGGTTGGATGGTCAGCTCCACTTCCATATGGGCTGGGCTCGATAAAAATTTTTTCGAAGGCCGGTGTCCTGAGAAGGCTCTTCACCACCCTCTCCACATCGTTATCTGAAAGGCTCCTGCATGATCAAGAGGAATGGGTGGACGATCGGTGACTGCCCACCACAGACTGCAGAAGAGGAGACTGTGGCACGGAACGCACCGGTTCCAAGCAGGGAGACCTAGACCTTTTATGGCTCCTAGATGGTTCCAAAGATACCAATGGAACCAAAGGAGATAAAGCCTTTTCAGACCTGATAGCTATTGGCTCCGATGAACTACACAGCTTGTCTTTACCCTTTGATGGTTCCGATACCGGAGCCGATGAAGATGTCAATTTGAGGGTTTTGTCTGACACCTCGAATGGCCCTTTCAACAATCCCCTCAAAATAAGCTTGTTCTTGTGCTCCTGCAGGACTCTGGAACTAAAACCATAACAAATGGAGCAAGAGTCCTGCAGGTGAACAGCTCCCAAACAGTAGACGCAGCTGGTATGACAATCATTAAGATACATCTTTTGGGTACAGGAATCACATTTCTTGAATCCAGAAAGCTTGGATTCTTTGGCAACTTCTTTGGACATATTTACCACACAGCACAACAGGATCACAATAGATAGTAAAATAGAAAAAAAATAGGGATACACCAGACAAAAAACAGACAGCAAAAGTTTTTTTTTTTAAGGGGAAAAGAAACAGAAGGAGGAGAGTCTCTAAGTAAAATGGCAACTCCTCCAACCGAGAAGATGCCTCTAACTTAAAAGGTTATCTCCTAGAAGAAAGGAATAAGAAAGAGCCCTCTAACTAAAACGGGCTAAAGGCTAGGACGAATCCTCTAACACAAACGGATTTGTAAGATAAAACGGGAGATGGTAGGCCGGAAAGAAAAGGATGACAATGGTCTCAACAACAAGTTGCAAGTAAACAAGTGACAGGGAGAGGGATGGACCCACAACAGATTCTACTAAGCTATATGTAAAAAACTGTGCTATCAAAAGGTAATTTTTACGAGAAAATACAAAGAAAATAATTCAACTTAGCCTGAATCAGTTGTCAGCAATCCCGAAGCTTCAAGAGGCAAACGAGATCTGGGTAACTCTCGCTAGGCATGTTGGGATAGGGGTCTTGCCTCGAGCCAGTGGAAGCTCTTGAGCTTTAGAATGCAGACGAGTCAGAGCCGAGGATCGGCTCCGAACCCAACCAACAAGAAGGAAGGAGAGATAGGGACAACATAACATCTTACATTAGTGTGGATTTGTAGGAAACAAGTAGACATTTGACAACATTAACAAAACTCTGATGATTCAGAAGGATGCATATGACAAAAATATCATTACTACTGGTAAGCTAGGATGTGAAGAGAGCTTTTGATAGGACATGTTATAAATTATGTGAAAGGAATTGCTGAAATTGTGATTCCTACTGAAATAATTGAATTACAAAAGCAAGAGTAAAAGTAGAGAGAAGTTTGTCTGATAAATTGAATTTACCTAAAGGAACAAGGCAGGGATGCCCTTTTTCCAGTTGTTGTTTGCAATACTTATTAAGCTATTAGCAATGAAACTAAGAAGTGCAGTCATCCAAGGATAAGTATACAAGGAAACACATGAAGGAAATACATTGTTTGCAGACAACATAATAATATATTTGACAGATCCAAAACACCATGTCCCTGTGTTGTGGAATCTTTTGGGGCAGTTCTAAACTTTTTGGGTTACAGAATAAAAACAGATAAAACAAAAGCCACATCAGTAAGCTATGGGCTCATGTATGAATTAGTGCAGCAATTCCTGTACCTTCAAGAGAATGAGAAAATGAAGCACCTAGGAGTACAGTTTAGGAAAGCTTCTTTAGTAGCTGCAAAGAGATGTGGGAGGAAAATAAGCAGACCATAACTCAAAAGATAAGGCAATGGAAGCTATAGACTGTGGATAAGTTGATCTTAGCAATGGAGAAAGGGGGCGTGGGGTATTTTTCTACACAGTCAGTAGAAGAGGGGTGTATGTATAAGGAGGGACTACCAAAAATATGAGACATTTTACTGGAAGTAAGTGTTTGTGGAGAACACAGTATAGCCATGTGTAAACTGAAAAATAAGCTAATGAGGTGATGGAATAAGAAGATTTTGATGATGGAGCTCCCAAAATAAAGAGACAGAAGGTAGACAAGTAACAGCCAGAAGTAACTGGAGGATGTCAGCCAAGGAACTAAGGTATTTGAAATACTTATAGAATGGAAAAAACAAAAGAAATGTTTGGATTTCATGGAAAACACAGGCTCCTGTGTTTGGGCATAAAAGCAGGATAAACATTGCCTGAAAAAACGGTAGCGGTTAGGTTACTGATTGATCCCACCTGGACTGGTGATCCAAGACAAAGTAATGCTAGAATGATCCCCATTACCTACAACCTATATAAGAGCTCTTAATGGTTACCATTTTTCAGCTTGACCTTTCTTTTCCTGCTGAGTTAACGGGTCCCAGTGATGTCAACCTGCTATAGTGCTAGTAGTTTGCACTACAGGAAAAATACACAAAACAATAAAGAAAAATTTAACATCATCATCTTCTTTCGGCTGTTCCCATTAGGTGTCGCCACAGCAGATCACCTGTTTCCATTTTTTCCTGTCCTCTGCATCTTGCTCTGTCACACCAACCACCTGCATGTCCTCTCTCACCACATCCATAAACCTTATCTTAGGCCTTCCTCTTTTCCTGTTACCTGGTAGCTTCATCCTTAGCATCTTTTTCCCAATATACTCAGCATCCCTCCTCAGCACATGTCCAAACCAATGTAATCGTGCCTCTCTGGCTTTGTCTCCAAACCTTCCAACCTGGGCTGACCCTCTAATATACTTATTCCTAATCCTGTCCACCCTCGTCACACCCAGTGCAAATCTTAACATCTTTAATTCTGCCACATCCATCTCAAACTCCTGCCTTTTTGTCAATGCCACCGTCTCCAACCCATATAACATAGCTGGTCTCACTAACCTCTTGTAGACCTTCCCTTTCACTCTTACAGGTACTCATCTGTCACAAGTCACTCCTGACACTCTTCTCCACCCACTCCATCCTGCCTGTACTCTCTTCTTCACCGCTCTTCCACACTCACTGTTACTCTGAACTACTGACCCCAAGTATTTAAACTCATCCACCTTCACCACCTCTACTCCTTGCATCCTCACCATTCTGCTATCCCTTCTCTCATTCACACACCTATATTCTGTCTTAGTCCTGCTGACCTTCATTCTCCTTCTCTCTAGAGCATATCTCCATCTCTCCAGGGTTTACTCCACCTGTTCCCTACTCTCACTACAGATCACAATGTCATCTGCAAACATCACAGTCCACGGGGACTCCTGTCTGATCTCGTCTGTCAACCTGTCCATCACCATTGCAAATAAGAAAGGGCTCAGAGCTGATCCTTGATGTAACCCCACCTCCACCTTAAACGCATCCGTGACTCCGACCGCAGACCTCACTGCTGTCACACTACCCTCGTACATATCCTGTACCACTCTTACATACTTTTCTGATACTCCTGACTTCCTCATACAATACCACAACTCCTCTCTAGGCACCCTGTCATATGCTTTCTCTAAGTCTACAAAAACACAATGTAACTCCTTCCGACATTCTTTGTACTTCTCCATCAACACTCTCAGAGCAAAGATTGCATCTGTAGTGCTCTTTCCTGGCATGAAACCATACTGCTGATCACTAATCATCACGTCCCTTCTTAACCTTGCTTCCACTACTCTTTCCCATAACTTCATGCTGTGACTGATCAATTTTGTCCCTCTGTAGTTAGTACAGCTCTGCACATCACCCTTATTCTTAAAAATCGGTACCAAAACACTTTTTCTCCATTCCTCAGGCATCCTCTCACTTTCCAAGATTTCATTAAACAATCTGGTTAAAAACTCCACTGCCATTTCACCTAAACACCTCCATGCTTCCACAGGTATAAAAATTTAACATAATAAAGTAAAATATAATATATAACATTATATTGATCAACCATAAAAAGTAAGAAAGGTGATAATCATCACAACTGAGTAGAATAAGTGAACAAAATTCACCAGTGTTCTCCATTTTGATAACAGTTCTTTTTATTTTGGGAGATGCTTACAGGATGGATAAGCACTGCTCAGTGAGAAAACAGCAGTTAGTGTAGTCTCTTATATACAACAATCTCACTGTGGTGGGAAAGGAGTCCAGGTGTGGCCCTTCCTGATTGTTCAAACTAGGAGGTGGGGTCTTCCCAGTCTTCTAGTTGGTGGGCGTTTTCTTTCAGTGGGTTGATATGGCGTCAGTTTCCACTTAGGGCTGTGGGATGGTTTTGTCAAGTTCAATGACAACCTGGCAAAGTAAGCTGTAGGTTATAGAGCTTTTTCAATTTAAATGCCCAGGGGAGTAAATTACTGTTGCTGGAAGAAAAATACAAAACTGGTTTAACTGTGATATCACCTTAAGCTTTGCTAGATCCATCATTATCTAAGGGAAAAATTGTACAAACGATCATTATCAATACAGAGGAATATATACCCTAGGTAATGGGGAAACAATACAAGCTTGAAACAAACATAGTGAATACTATACAATAAAAACATACAGTGGATATAAAAAAATGTACACACCCCTGTTAAAATGCCAGGTTTTTGTAATATAAAAAAAAATGAGACCACAATAAATCATTTCAAAACTTTTCTCAACTTTAATGTGATCCATAACCCGTACAATTCAATTGAAATACAAGCAAATTTGTTGAGGGAAAATATAAAAAATAAAAAAAAAATGTACAATAAGCTGATTGAGTAAGTGTGCACACCCATAAACTAATACTTTGTTGAAGCACCTTTTCATTTAATTACAACATTCAGACTTGTTGGGTACACACCTGCCATCAATTAAAAAGACTCTGTTTAAGCCCAAATAAAGTTCAGCTGTCCTAGCAGGATTTTCCTGACATTTACTCAGTTGCCTGCTACAGCAAAAGCCATGGTTCGCAGAGAGCTTACAAAGCATCAAAGGGATCTCATTGTTGAAAGGTATCAGTCAGGAGAAGGGTACAAAACAATTTTCCACAGCATTGGATATTCCATGGAACACAGTGAAGAGAGTCATCAAAAAGTGCAGAAAATATGGGACAGCAGTGGCATTGCAAAGAACTGGGCGTCCTTCCAAAACTGATGAAAGGACAAGACAAAAACTGGTCAGGGAAGCTGCCAAAAGACCTACAGCAACACTGTAGGAGCTGCAGGAATTTCTGGCAAGTACTGGTTGTGTACTACATGTGACAACAATCTCCTGTATTTTCCATATGTCTGGGCTATGGGGGTAGGATTGCAAGATGGAAGCATTTTTTTTACACAGAAAAACATCCGGGCCCAACTAAAATTTGCAAAACAATACACCAAGTCTCCCAAAAGCATGTGGGAAAATGTGTTATGGTCTGATGAGACCAAGGTTGAACATTTTGGCCACAATTCCAAAAGGTACGTTTGGCGCAAAAACAACACTTCTCATCACCAAAAGAACACCATCCCCATGGTGAAGCATGGTGGTGGCAGTATTATGCTTTGGGGTTGCTTTTCTTCAGCTGGAAATGGGGCTTTACTCAAGGTGAAGAGAATTATGAACAGTTCCAAATACCAGTCACTTTTGTCCCAAAGCCTTCAGGTGTCTGCTAGAAAGGTGAAGATGAAGAGAAATTTCACCTTTCAACATGACAATAACCCCAAGCATACATCTAAATCAATAAAAGAATGGCTTCACCAGAAGAAAATTAAAGTTTTGGAATGCCCCAGTCAGAGCCCAGACCTAAATCCAATAGAAAATCTGTGGGGTGACCTGAAGAGGGCTGTGCACAAGAGATACCCACACAATCTGACAGATGTGGAGTGCTTTTGCAAGGAAGAGTGGGCAAATATTGCCAAGTCAAGATATGGCATGCTGACAGACTCCTACCCAAGAAGACTGAATGCTGTAATTAAATTAAAAGGTGCGTCAAAGTATTAGTTCAAGGGTGTGCACATTTATGCAACCAGCTTATTGTATGTTTTTTATTTTTTATATATTTTCCCCTAAAAGATTTGTTTGTGTTTCAACTGAATTGTACAGGTTATAGGTCACATTAAAGGTGGGAAAAGTTTTGAAATTATTTATTGTGGTCTAATTTTTTTTATATCACAAAAACCTGGCATTTTAACAGAGGTGTGTAAATTGTTTATATCCACTGTACATCTACCTGGTTGTAAATATAAGGTGTTTTGTGGCTGCTTCACCTTTACAGGAGCTTGGGCTAAAGGTCTTGTTCCAATAAAAAGTTGCTACTTAGAATCCAAGCTGGAAGTATTGAAAAGCTTGGTGGTGATCAATGTGGGTAGAGGGAATGGGCCATAGCTGCTTTTTACGGTAGTGGGCATTGTCTAGCCAGGGTGCAATCAGAAAATGGTGGGTTTGGGGCAGAGCCTAGATGGCCAACTGAGAGCAGTGAATTTTGAGAGCTCCATAAGCTAGTACAATAATATAGAAAAATGTATTATTTTCAAGTTTAAAATGTCAGAAATCTATAGATAAACTACTAAACTGCATAAATATCAATTTTGCTGGAGATATACAAAAATTTTCCTGTCAAGTAACTTGGAGATATATTGAGTCACTCAATATGAACAACTTAAGGAATTCTTATCCAGATGCTGCTTTGAAAAAGAACTGCAATTGATGACATCTACCTTACAGGAACTATCTTTAAAGATAGGTGGCTTTAAAAATTACTTAGAAAACCTCAAATTAAATTCTCAAAAACAGACCGATATTCTTAAGGAACTATTACAGCAACACCATACAAAAATAAAAAATATAGAGACTTCTCTAAATGACATTGAAGGGAGACTCAAAGAGGAAGAATTCCAAAAAGAATTTCTGCTTAAACAGAATACATGGCTGCTTAACAAAATAGATGACTTAGGAAACAGGGAAAGGAGAAACAACATACGGTTCTTTGGTCTGCCTGAAAACACTGAATGAGAAGACATTATTTCATTCTTAACAACATGGATTCCTGAATTTTTAGACTTGAAAGAGGGACTTTCATTTGGAATTGAAAGGGCGCATAAAGCACTGAGGAAACCTGCTTCTAACTCAACAAATACTCCACCTAGATCCATAGTTATAACATTTCTTTCATTTCTGGACAAGGAACTAATATTAAAATATGCTTGGAGAAAATCACCCTTAAAATACAATCAAAGCCTGATAAGGTTTGACAATGATTATTCTTCCAGAATACTAGAACAAAGGAAAAAGGTCTGGCCAATAATAAAACTGTTGAAACAAAACATTAAATTAGCACAGCTGGCCTTTCCAGCCAAGATAAAAATACTTTTTGCCAATGAGATGACAATCTTTAATGACTTAGAAAAAGCTACTATGTTCATCAAAAACAACAACAAAGTGTCTATTCCAGAAGAAATGGAATGGATGGCGCCTACTCTTAAAAGAATAAAAGAAACAAATCCTTGGACGGATGCTAGAAAGAAGAAACAAAAAGCTGATTCCAAGATAGCTGTCCCAAAAAATAACTCTTACAACTACATCTCTCAAAGTATCAGCTGATATGGTACATCACTGACTGTCATCTGTTTTTATTTTAAAAAGAGGGTTTCTTAAACAACCAAGAAACAGTAATGATTTATTCAGAATGTTCAGAGTCCAATAATTCTTCACAAAGGTCAAGATGGGTTACTATTTATATTACATACAAGTCAAACAAAGCAACATACAATACAAACATAGAAGTTTCTATTCCCCTACTTGAACTCAGTGAATACTTATCTTGTTCATTTTTCAATGATTTACTTATAATAATTTAAGTAATTAATTAACTAATTCAACAAAGTACCATTCATCAGAGTTCAGACTCAAATGTAATAAATTAACATCATATATAATAGCAGTAACAGTAAAGTGTTTTAAACAAATGCTGTCATGGAGACTAATGCCTTCTTCAGTTAAAGTATGATTTAGAAATGTCTTGTATATCCTGGTTAAATAATAGTAGCAAGCTCTTAGTACAAATATCATTATTAGTCTGTCTAAATATAGTTAATAGCATTTATGGCAGGTAACACAGCTACGAGTGCTGTTTGATCAGTCCTGGTATGGTGTGCGTGAATACAGCTGTGTCTGGCAGCTAGTACAAATGTCATTATTATTTTGTCTAAACATAGTTAATATCAATTATGGCAGGTATCATTGCTTTGAAAGCTGTTTGATCAATCCTGATATGGTGTGTGTGGATGCGGCCGTGTCTCGCAGCTAGTACAAATGTCATTATTATTCTGTCTAAACATAGTTAATATTAATTGTGGCAGGTATCATAGCTTCAAGTGCAGTTTGATTAAGCCTGACATGGTGTGTGTGGATGCAGCTGTTGTATGTTGCCGTTTTTGTCTCCAGGAAGCTGTGGGTTATGGCTTGTGAACGAGGTTTACTGATGCTTGTGTATTAGGAAGAGACATTTGGTGTTTTAGCCTGGATCCAGGGGAAGGAAGTGGATAAAACTGTGATTTGGGATATTTTGGCAGAGAATAGTTTGTATATACATCTGCTGAGTGAGAGGTGGGAAGGCTGGAATAATGTGTTATCTCTTGTTGTGGCAGCTTGTTGGGAGGTTTTTTTTTTTTGGATCTCTCCATTCTTTTACTGGCTGCTGCCTCGCTGAAAGGGAGGGAATTTAGGCTTGAAGTTACAGTGAAGTGAAGCTTTGCTTCAGGTGCATCATGAGCCTCTGGTATGCAGTACACAGACACACTAACAGAAGCAGTCGCTCCCAGGTTGCTATGGTAACAGAGACAGACTGACGATAATGCTTAACGGTTCTGAGGAGCCTCCAAGATGATTCTCAGCAATGAAGTTTTTGTTTATAAAAAAAAAAAAAATTATATATATATGTATAATAAATGGGGTTGTTTAAAACTGCATGTACACATATTGATGGTCTCCCAACATTTCATTTAGCTCATTAAGTTTATTCTTGATAAAAATAAATAAATAATAAGAGCAATTTTATATTTAAAATGTATTTTGGTCCAAACACATTAAGGACTTACATAAGAGTGGAAGTCTGAGTTATTGTGAAAGACTAAGAGCAGTTCGTCTTCTGAAGTACCCTTTGCAATGGTCTGGGAGGTGAGCTTGCTTGGACGTGTTGGGCATATGGGAATAGCTGATTCTAGAGGTGTTTGGGTTGCTGGGAAGTGCTAGAGAGTCATTAGATTTCCTTCGTGGAAATATTTGTGGGAATGGAAGATATGTTGAATGGCTCACTGGCCGAGTGGCCACTGCATGGAACAGGCTGGTAAAATGGAACAGGGCAAATATTGGTTTGGATAGTTTAAGAACAGCCTGGAAACACACCACATGAACTAGTGAATGGTATTCTGGCAAAACTGGATGGGCATTGTTGCCCGAGCTTGAAGTACTGATATGTGTGTATGTAAGGATGGAAATATACTTATAACAAATAATAAACTAGAAGGGTCTCATAATTTAAAGTCTATAGACTGCATAAACATGCTTGGAAGGAGCTAATAATAAGAATAAGCATTACAGCTTGTGGTCTCTAAAATAACTAAGCAACAGCCAAAATCACACACACACACACACACACACACACACACACACACACACACACACTAGTTATGTAATGTACGATTTTAGTAAATCTAGACATAAAATATATAATCGCTATATAAGATGAAGCAGTCTGCTTAATTTAGATATTAAAGACAGGATTTAATAACATAGGCTTGTGTATAATACTACTGTCTTAACTTGCCATAAATGACATACACTACATTGAACATCGGGGGAAGCATGATGATTTTCTTATATAAGTAAATATGCATAACAAGTCATGTAATTGCTTTAATTTGAATTGTAGTTTTTGTAACCCATCTTGACAATATATAATATTTAAATGGTTACCAAGGCAACTTATGTTTATACATGACATCAAACTGACAAAGTTGCTCAAGAGAAACAATAGAAGCCTGAACTTGAAATGTCACAGAATGTAACAATCATATTCTGAAAAAATATATTCAACTGACAATAGACACTCAGTTTAATAACATGGGCTTGTGTATAATAACACTACAGTTTTAACTTATCATAAATGACATACACTATATTGAACATCAAGGGGAAGCATGATGATTTTCTCATATAAGTAAATATGCATAACAACTCATATAATTGCTTTAACTTGAATTGCAGTTTTGTAATCCATCTTGACCATACATAATACTTAAGCTGTTACCAAGGTAACTAATGTTTTATACAAGACATCAAATTAACAAAGTTGTTCAAGGGAAACAATAGAAGCCTGAACTAGGAATGTCACAGAATGTAACAATCACATTCTGAACAAATAGTATTAAATCTAAAAAAACTTTAAGTATATGCCATAAAATGGCAGTTTATGAATATGGAATGGGAATGTGTAATCATTAATCACAATAAGTGAATTTGTTGTGTTTAACCTATAATTTCACTCATTTATAATAAGGAATGATAGATATGAAAATCCTTATGTGTAGGACATGGGGGGGGGGATGTACTGATAATTAAAATGCACTAACTTTCATCAATGTTCACATAAAACAAACTTGATGCTTTAAGTAAGTTAGCAACAAACAAAGTGATTACTTAAATGCTGGCAAATAAAGAAATATAACTTCTGATATATCCAGTAAAATACAGTGTATTATAACATAGGTATAAATAGTATTACCATCTATTTATATTAAGTAATAAAGTTTAAAATACTTCATCAATAAGGGTGAATATGTTAAATAACTGTGTGCTATAATATTTTACTGAGGATTTATATATGATGTATCCTACTTTACTATGATTGAATTGCCTGTCATCTATCTTTCATGTAAATATAAATTGCTTATACAATAAGTAGACATTTATATTGTATTAGAATTCTGTCAAATCTACAATAGTACCATATCTGTTCAAAATAATATAAATATTGCTTATTCCTATTACAAATATTTTCCACATATTCAATTTATGGAGCTCAGATGTTTTGGATTGTCAAGGTATGAGTGATAATCTGACGGACTTAGGTTTATCCATCAGATTAGGAATGATTTTCATTCCATGGCTAGTGCGGATCTTAGTTTTGTTAACATTTATTAATTTAAATTTATTTCGCAAAAACATTTTTAGTATGCCCGACCAAAACATTACTTTACTGGTAAACACTCAAAGTATAAAGCTGATAATTTCCTTTAAAAGCTCACACATATACTTTATAGTTATCAGAGGAAAAGATTTAATAGTCACAATAAAACAAAACAATACATACTCTAAATAACCCAAGATGGATTCTGATTCCTTTCCCTGTTTTCTAAGTCATCTATTTAAATACCAATGGTTTAAACACTATTAGCAAGAGATCAACTGAACAAAGCACAAACTGTCTTCCTTCAAGAAACTAATTTCAAAACAAATGACAATTACAAATGGAATCCTAAGGAATATATGATATTGGTACAATCCACTTATAAGACAAAGACAAAAGGGATAACAATTTTATGGAAAACAAATATGATTAACCCAGAAATCATTTATAAGTATGAAGATAAAGAAGGCCTTATGGAATTAGTAATAGTTAAATATAATAACAGAATATGGACCCTAGCCAATCTACACTGGTTCCCAGGCATTGGAACAGGAACTGGATTTCATTTCCAATAATTATAAAGGCAACTTAATATTAGCAGGAGATTTTTAACTGTATATTTGATATTTCTGAAACTACAAATAAAAGACAGCTGCATACATCTGCTGTATCAAAAGCTTTAAACAAGTGGGTAGAATAATTTTATCTTGTAGATACTTTCAAATTTAAAGAAGATAAATCTTTGTTGTTTTCCCATCAAGATCACAGATTTGGTACCCAAACTAGAGCAGATAAAATATTTGCTGCCCATGACTTACACTCTAAAATCATTAATTTCTCAATCACTCCATGCCCCTTTTCAGACCACAATTCATTGATACTAAAACTTCAAAATGGGGACAAACCATTAATCCTTAACTCCAGAATTCCAGCATATATAACTAAAATTAAAGAGTTCAAATCCTGGTAATTATCTGAATTACAGTTCTTCTTAGATATTAATTACACCACAGAGATCAATAAAATAATGATATTTGACTCATTAAAACCTTACATTTATGGTAAAACCCTACTTTGGTATAAAACAAAATTACAGAATGGGATTCTGAATTATTAGATCTATAATCCAAACTTTTGTCAGTAAAAGCTGAAAAAATCAAAATCATTTGGAGATGAAAAAGAAAGTAGAAGTATTAATACAATGATGACAATTAATACAATGAGATTCTAACACATAAAACTAGTTTAGTTTTAGAAAAACTATAAATTAATATCTTGGCCACAACTCTCACATATCTACATAATTTATCCACAAGAATCAAAATACAATCAAAGGCTAATAACATTAAAAGTATCTTCCATGAAAGGAAAGAGAAAATGTAACAGATATAGGTGATATTCTTGATGCCTATAGAAATCACTATATGGAACATTTCCAAAAAGAAAATTTATTTATTTTATTTATTTTATTTTACATTTGTTGACCGGGCTAGTCCAACTGGATATATGTCCATTTTCAGTAGAGGCCCGGGGAGAAAAGCTCCACTAGTTATACAATTTACATAAGGCATAAAAGGTTACAAACAATCATAACAACTAAAACAAAATAAAAAAGGATAAAAAAATTTAAATATAAAATTGTTAGTTAAAAAAAAAAGAGTTAACATTAGTCTTGATTAGTGCAGGAGCAAAGCCAGTGTTTATTGAAATAAACTTTTAGTTGGTGTTTGAAGAGTTGGAAAGAGGTTAAAGAAGTGATATCAGAGGGTAGTTTATTCCATGCTTTTCCAACATAGTTGGAAAATAAACTGTCACCTGCATTATTGTTAGGTTTGGTAGTATTAATCAGAAGTTTATTAGAAGAACGAAGATGTTTCAGGTTGTTATATGGAGAAATAAGGCTAGAAAGTATTGGTGTATTGGTTGGCTGATATAGAATCTTATAGGCAATTAAGATCTGTTGCATTAAAATTTGGTTAGGAAGTTCTAACCAGCCTAGTTCTTTTAGGTTTAAGCAGTGATGAGTTCGAAAAGGAGATCCAGCAGCGAATCTAGCAATGTTATGATAGGATGTTTCTAGTTTCTTCATGTTGTTTTTGGAAAGATTAGTGTAAATGGGGGAGGCATACAGGAGAGTGGAGATTAGGTGAGATCTAGCAATGGTGGACCTTGCTGTGGGTATTAGGAAAGGTTTGATTCTATACAGGGATCCTATTTTTTTATTAACTAATTTTATGGTATTATTGATGTGGGAGTCGAAGTTGAGGTTATTATCGATAGTTATGCCTAAAAGTTTTGTGGTCTGGTCAGGAGTGATGAGTGTTCCATCAGTGGATGTAAGAGTAAAGTAAGGTGTAGTAGATTTCCGAGTAGGAGAAAAAAGTAGTAGTTTGGTTTTCTTAGGGTTAAGGAGTAAACAGCGGTGAGAGAACCATTGTTCTACAGTGTTAAAAGCTTTTTGAGTAAGTGAGTGAAGTTCTGTTTGAGAATTCGCGGTACAGATTATAGTTGAGTCGTCTGCGTATTGTATGCAGGTAGTATATGGGATTGCAGACTGAAGGTCATTAATAAAGACTGAAAATAACAGAGGGCCTAGGATAGAGCCTTGAGGTACACCTAAGGAAATAGGTAGAAGATTAGAAAGTGAATTTTTCCACAGAACTGCCTGCTGACGATTTTCTAGGTAGGATGCAAACCAGGATAAGGCAAGATTATCAAGAGCCAGAGATTTTAGTATGTGTAGTAAAAGTTTATGGTTCACCATATCAAAAGCTTTGGATAGGTCGATGAAGACAGAGGATGATGTATAGTTTTTGTTGCGGTTAATGTTAATGGAGTTTGTGAAGGAGAGTAAAGCAGTGGTGGTACTGTGTGAGGGTCTGAAGCCATGCTGACAGTTAGAAAGTAGGTTGTTGTTGAGAAGGTGATTTAGTATTTGTTTGTGAATACATTTTTCCATGATTTTTGCGATTGGTGAGAGGAGAGCTATTGGTCGAAAGTTGGAGAAATCATTAGAGTTTCCCCCTTTATGTAGTGGGATGATATGAGATATCTTCCAGATAGAGGGGAAGATTCTTTTATAGATCTATTGATCAGGATAGAAATAGGGTAGGCTAAGGCTTTGGCACCTATCTGCAGGAATTCTGCAGGCAATTTGTCTGCAGAGGGTGTACATATCTATCAATTAAATCTAGATGAAAAAAGATTCTAATACAAAAAATACTAGAAAAATTGAAACTAGATCTGCAAGCACCCATATCCTACAAAGAAATTACAGATACAATAAAAGAGGGTAAAAATAATAAAGCTCCAGGTATAGATGGCATAATTATGGAAATATATAAACTTTTTCCTTCAAAGATACTACCCCTCTTCCATAAAACTCTATTAGAAATTCAGTCACAAGCTTTAATACCACCCTCTTGGAGATATTCCTTAATCACACCAATCCTAAGGGAAAACAAATCCCCAAACCTCTGTACCTCATACAGACCTATATCATTATTAAATAATGACTATAAGATATTTATGACAATATTAACTTACAGAATGAAAATACCACTATCCAAAACAATAAATAATGATCAAACTGGATTTATATATCATAGACACACACATGACAATATTAAAAGGATAATTTTTCTTATACATCATGTTAATAAAGAAACACTCATAATTGACTTAGATATAGGGAAAGCCTTTGATTCCCTAAATTCGGACTATTTATTAAAAATCCTTATGTTATCTGAATTTATTGCATCCTTTGTTCATCTCCTCAAAAATATATATACAAATAATTTAGCGTATGTCAAGTTAGGTCCTTTTACCTCTGAATCTACACATATAACAAAAGGCACTAAACAAGGATGTCCCATGTCACCAATATTTGCTCTGGCTATTGAAATATTGGCAGATTCAATTTGTAACAATATAAAAATCAAAGGAATAGATTTTTATGAACAATACAATTCTAAAGTAATGCTATTTGCTGATGACATATTACTAACATCTAATACAAAAGAGACATTAGTAAAATTAGATATATTAATTGACAAATTTCACATAATTTCAGGACTCCATTTCAATAAATCAAAATCAAAATTTTTATTTTTAAATAAAAAAAACTGCAGACTAAGGAGGATCATATCATAGGCAAACAAGAATCTACCTTAAAATATCTAGGAATTGAGTTATATAAGGATAATAATGAATTAGTCTAAAAAACTACAATAATATCATCAACACAATTAAAATCTCTGTGGAAAAATGGAACAAAATAATATTAGCATTTGAAGATAGACTACATTTAATAAAAATGGTTTTATTGCCAATATCCTATATATATATAGCCTTGGCAATACAACTGTTACCAGAAAGGAATATACTTAAAGAAATAAATTCATGCCCAATAACATTTTTATTGTTTCCCAAAAGAAACAGAATAGTGAAACAGGGAGGATTAAACTTTCCTGATATAGAAACATATATAGAAGCATCAATATCTAAAACAATCTCAGATTGGATAAGTTCAAACTACTCTGCAAACTGGAAAGAATTACTAACTGTAATATTAATAAATAAATTTGATTTATAAAACAAATTTCAAATAACAGATAAAAATAATTTGCCATGGCACATATTATGTATTAGTATGCAATATAACATAACTAAACCTACTAAAACTTGTATGATTAATTATTACATTGACTCATTTACTAAAATTATTAATGCAAATATAGATTTAAAAATCTGGTTTGATCTTTTAACACCATTTATAGTCGCAAATAACTTTCCACATAAAATATATAGAGAAATTAATTCCTGGGAAGAGAAAGGAGTTGTTTGTTGGCTCCAATGTATCAAATAACTAAAAGTTTTAGATATGCAAGAAATAAAAACAACATACAAAATTCCACAACAGGACTGGCTAACTTTACAGAGTATTCGGTCATATTCACAAGATTTAAGTAGAATAATTAATAATTTTTCATTTAAAGAAATACCTAAATTTGCGAAATACATAAATGAAATCATATATAATGACTGACATGGGAAACAGTATTTCAAAATTTTACAAAGTATTGATAAACTGTAAAACAACACCCAAAATCTAGTATTGGAAATATATAGCAAAAGGGCACTCAATACAGTTAATTGAAGATATTAAAACAAATATCTTATCAATAAAATATACATCCTTTACATAATACTGGAAAGTTTTTAATTGGAAATGCTTGCACAGAGCATTCTTAACCCCAGACAGAATCAGTAAAATTGGTTCTTCCATAAAAGGAATATGTTGGAGATGTGAGCAAGTACACAATGTAGATCAGAACCACATTTTCTTTGATTGTGTTAAAATTAAGCCATTTTGGAATGGTATTAACTTTCTACAAGCTTTATTTAATGAATCATTTTATTTAACTAAAGCTCTTGTATTATCAAATGTGAATGAAGGTCCTCGTTTGAATAGGTCAATCATGCATCTAGTATGGACTATACTTGCAATTTCAAGGAAGTGTATAACAAGAAGATGTAATACATACACAATACCAACTTTGGAAGACTTCTACAGCCTACTGAAGACTACAGCATTATTGGAAATTAAAATTAAAGAACTAAGAATTTATCCAAAGCCATTTATCAACAACCCTTGTGGAAAAGTCTTACTGTTGATTGACACTATACAATAACTGATCAGACACTCTGATAATGGATCGGACATACTTATAAAGTAACTGTATACATTAAGATTTGTTATAGTGTCAGAATAGTGTAAATAGTGTACATAGTTATGTTTAAGATGTTATGTATAAATACTATGGAATCATTCAAATGTATTTGAAAAATAAAAAAATAAAAAAAAAATTTGAGAAAAAAGAAAATGGTGGGTTTCAAGTAGGAATGTGCAAATATTGATCCAAAGCAAAGAATGAAATGAACGAACTGACCACTGAGCACTATATCAGAAACATAGTCCTAGTTAGTCAAATGAACAAAACAGGTGTTGTTTGCCAGGTGAATGTTTCCTTATTGGGATTCAGAGGTTGCTCAGTCTGAGGCTGTAGTTTGGAGAGGGGCAGTCAACTTGCTTGGGGGCAAACAGGTACTATTCTGTACTTAGTATTTTAGAACAGGTTACTATACAAACGGGAAAGGACTAATCTTAAACAAATTGTTATATAAAGAAATGATTTATATTTTGAAATATAACACCTTGGATCCCAAAGGGTTAAATAGGGATTGGGATTGAAAATATGTTATTAATTGAGTGATTTATTGTTTTATTGAAATATTAATTGTTTTACTGATGTGTGTATTGGTTTGTTTTAATGAATATGTATGTACTCCTTTGAAGGCCTTTTGAGTCAAGTCGCCAGAGTTTATTGAGCGTGTTATTAAATAATTTATTTTATCTGTGGCTGTGATTTTTATTTATTTTTTTGCTTTCTGTGGTTTCATACTATTCTGTACTTACACAATTCTTGTGGGGGGCCCACTGTCACAGTAAGATCAAATAGTGGTCCAGTGACCAGACCTTGGTCGGAAGAGCAGTAAAAAGGAAAAGATGCTTTCTGGATCAAAAAGGATCCAGGCCATTTTGAAAGAACAGCCACTAGTGGGAATCTATTAGAAGAACTATGAGCCACCAGTACTGGGCTCTAACACTGGACCACATGCTCACCTGACAAGGCTAGATTAGGAACTAAGGGGAATCTGTTCCACTGCAGCAGGATAGTTTGGCTTGTGAGTTACCACATTGGAAGTCCCAGAGGTAACCCACTCAGCGGAACCCAAGCAGAGCCCATGTGGACCTTTAGCAGTGAAGCATATAAACCTAGCTAAACATGGATACAAGTGTTTAGCAGTGACCAAAATCTAAGACTGAAGCTTGTTTTTTTACATAATGTACATATATTCTTTAATACAATTACTATCAATCTAGCATTACATAAATTGTTCAATTCCTGTCTTTCCTTAAACTTCACTCCTCCTATAAGACATTATTCTGCATGTACTGCTCCCACAGTTTCCATTCTTTTTTTAAAGTAATTTTCTCCTACTTTTTCTAAATATCCCACTTCCACTTCTTTTATCTCTATTACGATATTCAATACTTCAAATATAATTGGTTTAGACTTTGAATTTCCTTTTTCTAATAACTGCTTTTCTATCAGCCACCAGAATTAAACTTAAAAAAGCTGTACTATGTTTAGCTAATCCAGATCTTGTATCCAAGCTCAAAAAATCATTTCCTTAGTCACACCTGATTTGCTCACCAGACAGACAGAGTATGCTATTAGGAATTTATAAAGTCTGCCAACTCATTACACTCCCAAAACACTTAACCCATCCCAGTTTGGCTTTTTTAAGGTAAGGTCATGCCTATTTAACCTAGAAGACTTCTTTGAAAGGGTCACCAAGTGACCAAGGCAATGGACGAAGGTAAAACAGTGCATACTGCATATCTTGTCCTGGCTAAGGCCTTCAGTACAATATTCCAATCAGGTATTACTGATGAGCTCTCTGTTCTAGGTATAAATTCTTATATAACTCGCTGGATTGTCAGCTGGCTCACAAACAGGACCCAAGTAGTCAGGATCAGTGATTCCACCTCCACCAAGTGGCACATCACCAGTGGAGTATCCCAGGGCTCTGTGATACACCCAGTCCTGTTTGGCATCTACATCTTGAAAGTCAAGATGAATGTTCAAGGCCTCTAGCTCACCAAATTTGCAGATGACTGTAAATTGGGAGCTATTACAGATTCCCCTCAAGACACTAACATCTAGCAGGTGGGTTTAACACAGATAAATGTCTGGTGGCAAAGCCACGGCCTAAAATTCAATGCCAAAAAAATGCAGTATAATGCCCTTTGGGAAACTGTCAACTCATGTTCATTACTCTATTGATAAAAACGTGTTGACACAGTAATAAGGTATCTGGAAACATATGTAGACAGATATCTGGCCTTTGACCAAAACATAACTAAGATAATATGAAAATCATTCTATGTTGCCCATCTTATAAATAAGGGTAATGCATCCAGGTCCAGGAAAGTAATAGTACCACTCTACTCAGCCCTTATAACACCTATTATCAAATACAATGTGTCCTTTAGTCTGTACCTAACCAGACAGTTGCAACAGTTTGAATGCCCACAAAGATTTCTCACCAGGAGAATTCAGGGCATGAATACCCTGACTTATGTTGATCACTTAAAGGCTCCATCTCTGTAGTCAGTGTACTACACGTTGCTGAGAGGGGAATTTTTACTGGGTTTACAGGGCTTCCCCAGACCCAGCCCTGATGGATCTGTTGCACATGCACAATGAAAACAGCTCTAGAAAAATAGATTCTGCGATCTGAAATTTGTTTGGGACAAACAGAACATGCTGGGGAGACAGATTTGTGTCCCAAAGGATCTCCACATTATGGAACAGGCTCTGCATCCCTGTAAAACAGAGTTCATCCCTGACTCTATTCAAATGAAACCTTGACAACTGGATGGGAATTCTTACATTTACCCCTGGTCTGCCCCCCCCCCCCATGTTCCTTTTGGGCATAGGCAGTCAATAAGAATAATATTATCCTGACACCTCTGTATAAATCCTTAAGTTACCTCCCTACTAACAAGACCCCCCTCCCCATACAGACACCCATGATACACTGGACTCAAGTAGTTTGGGGTGTGTGGTTAGGCTTATAAGGACCCTAGTGGTCATTAACCTACTAACAAACAATGAACCTATATGCAACTAAAACAAGATGGTTCAAGATACTTGTAATTAAATGCTTCCATTAAAATATTTATACACCACGTAGTTTGCAAAGGATCTCCCCTAAGGTTCAGAGTAACTGCTGGAGGTGCGCAGGCAGTGAGAGGGGAAACAAAGAGCATGTTTTTTGGGGTGTGAATAGAGTTGACAGTGTTTAAAGATGGACTGCAAAATGCCTTAAGAAATTTGCTGGATGAACAAATGGAAATTACTAAAGAGATGAGGCTGCTAAGTTGGAATAACAGAACTAGAATGGCACAGTTTCACACCAGCAAACACAAACAGTAAAAAGAAAAAAAGACTAATGACAGTTGCTAACAGCCTGCAATAAATACTCCTTTAATTGGTGTGATGTCTAATGCCATACATATGCAGCAATAAGGCCAACAATGATGGAAGGGCCAAATGCAACCATAGATGTGGACAAGCACTGTTCCTTATGGATTATCACAGTTACAAAGTACAATTTCACTGGCAGAGTAGAATAAAATGCCAGAAGGGAAGACTGCCATTGAAACTGCCTAAACAAATTATGGAGCTGGGATACTGCATGCCTACAGACATCCAGATACTGTATTTAACAGTGCATTCTTCCTACTTATGCCATAAAAAATATTATCTTTATAATAAAAGCCAGGAAAGAAATGAATGTGGAAATGGGCCCTGGTTTAGACTGAACAACATTTGTTTTGGCTATCCTGATCAGTACAGCAAATGATTTAAGGATGAATCAAATGCACCCTGCATACTTTAGAGAAGACATTATGGTGCTGAGGGTGGAGATGTCTTGGAACCTCTGTTCTGCAGCCACATGTCGACTGTAATACTGCTTTTGGTTTGAAGATGCCAGCAATTAGTTTGGCTTTGTTCACTGTGGCACTAAATCTTTAAATCTGAACCTGGACAGAGCTGGAGTATGGAGGACTTCTGTGAAATAGTGGTTTGGTCTTAAGGTGCTGGGGCTTGATCTGGTTTGGCTTACTTTGGCACTGATTTGAATTTGAACTTGGACATACCTGAAAGGCAAATGAGTGTTGTGAAAGTGCCACAAGAGGAGTCAGTGTTGCAGAAGATTTATTAATGTTCCTTGGATGGAGTTTTGGATGTTTTTGTGGCTTTGTTTGGAAATCACTCATTTTGGTAAACCGATATTTGAAGTTAAGGTTGTCTTTAGTCTATGTCTGAAAAATAGTTCTATATCCTGCTTCATTTGAATATTTGAATATTTTACATCATTTGTTCCTGATGCCAAGAAGAGTTTTCTTGAATATTTTTAAACAAATAGCATGACAGACTGGACTTTTACTACAGCTCAAGACACCTCTGACAAAAAAAAAATAGTCATCAGGTCCTACATTACAAACTCCCAAAAAGTTTTGGTCAGCCATCAATTATCTCCTGAGACATGTGAAACCCACCCAATCCCCTACTTGCTGAAACTGACTTCAACATAGTGAATATCTTTAATAGCTATTTCATCTGTGCAGCCACAGCATTTACTGAACATTATTCTAATTCAGTCCCACCCACCAGTTCTCCATCTGCTAATAACTCTAACTACTTCATTCTCCAGCCTATACGCACCTTCAATAAAGCAATAGCTCACTTAAAAAATTTCAGGCCAGTAAAAAAGACCCATATTTTTGGAAGCAATTTCAGATGGAGTAGAGTATAATCAGTAATGGGAGTAATATATTACATTATGTAATATATTACTGTAATATATTACAGTTTCTAGTAACTAGTAATATAACTAGTTACTTTTTCAAAATAATAACTACTAATAGTAATATATTACTTTTTTTAGTAACTAGTAACTTAAATGCCCGTTACTTTTGCTTAAACCAACATGGGCAATATTACCCCCTAAAGAGTGATGGAAAATTTCCGGAGGTCCTATATAGTTGGATAGTAATCAGATGTTAGGAGGTAATAGAGACTTTGAAGTGGCAAATTGGATACAAAAATTACAGCATAATGTTGGCACAACCCATAGCAAGTGGCATTCATAATAGATCATTAGAATTAGTCTGGAGGAAAATTTACTTCATTTTTTAGCACTGCAAGGAGGTGAAAGCTAATGACGACCAGACTCCGGCCCTGCCCTGGTACTGTGGGACTCTCACACACTGAAATGACCCCTAACATTGGGACAATTCTAGCCTGCTAGAGGTCATATCATTACCTTGCCATATAATAAATGGCATTGGCTCTCCATACCATCAATCAGAATCAAGCTCATCACTCATCGGTTTAACACCCGACGCCCCAACCCACTGCACCAAGCAGGACTCTTCTGGTGGATCTATGATCAACCAACTTTTGTCTTGACAATTTTTTGTTATATTCTATTTAAAAGTCTTTTCGGATTTTGGTTTTCAGTTGCTGAAAATACACAAAATGTGATAGGTTTTTATAGGTCTTGTGCTGCTGGCTGGTTTGGTTTAATTATCATTTGTGACTCTCTAGCTATAAAGACTAGTCTTCTTCTTCTTCTCCTTTTGGCTGTGTCCGTTAGGGATCACCAAGGCGGATCATCAGTCTGCAGAACAAGTGGCAGTAGAGTTTTATGTTGTGGAGTTACCCCATACCTAGGGCCAATTTAGAATCTCTAATCCACCTGCAGCATGTCTTGGGAATGTGGGAGGAAACTGAAGCACCCTGAAGAAACCCACGCGAACACAGGGAGTGCAGATCATAGTGTGTACATTGTACCATTATAGCCACTGTAGTTTATGGGCATGTGCATATATGTACTGAGCATGTGCAAGCAGAGTGCCATTTTGTGTAAACAGATGGAGTGAAAGTATGTATGTGTGCAGCAGTCAGTTAGCTAGTTCATTTTATGTTCCAGTCATCCATCCTGAAGTGTTTGTGTCATCTTATTTGAATACACAACATGAGTGACATGGTGTCAGAATGGGATCCAAAGTCAAAACTTCTTAAAACCATGAGGTGCACAGTCAGAAATGGAGGAATAGACAGAGTGTCTCAAATGACTCACAAACAACT
Source organism: Protopterus annectens (assembly GCF_019279795.1). Classification (NCBI taxonomy): domain Eukaryota; kingdom Metazoa; phylum Chordata; order Ceratodontiformes; family Protopteridae; genus Protopterus; species Protopterus annectens. The sequence continues at coordinate 594,503,902 of NC_056737.1, read as the reverse complement.
CTAACCTTCTCTATGCATCCCCTCTATTTAACAACTTGAACAAAACTGACCTTAACAAACTATCCAGCTGTTACAACCACATCGCCAGATTTGCTACTGGCACTGCATTCAGGACACATCACTGTCACAATCTAAAGATGTTAGGGTGGCTAGAACTACCTACCCTTCTGCAGTTCAACCAGCTCATAGTAGCCCACAAAATCCTCTGTCAACCTGATAACACACCTGCTCTTAAAAATATTATCTGCCTCCATAGTCCCCTGAGGCCATTACACTCATCTAACAGACTACTGGTACTCACCCTCAAAGCTAACAACTCAGTGGGGGATGCTCAGTTTACCAACTCTGTTGGCAAAATATGGAACCTTCTTCCTGCAGCCATTACCCAAGAAACCTCTCTGCCTCTATTAAAAAAAACCTCAAAGAACATTTTAAATCACACTGGTTAAATCCTTGCCCTACCCCTGACTAGAACCATCTCAGAAACCTTTATTAGTTATCTATAGTGTACACAGTTATGTCTGTATGCTTTTTTTTTTACAATATGAATGTTGTTTATGTACTGCTTGCCCTATCAATTTATGTATTATATGAGTAATAAGTCTCTGCTGTTACTTTGAGTGCTTTTATGTGGAGCTTTTCTCCCCAGGCCTCAGCTGAAAATGTATGTATGCTTTTTTACATATGAATGTTCTTTATGTACTGCTTGCCCTGTCAATTTATGTATAATATGAGTAATAAGTCTTTGCTGTTACTTTGAGTGCTTTTATGTGGAGCTTTTCTCCCTGGGCCTCTGCTAAAAATGGGCATGTATCCAGTCAGACTTTCCCGGTCAACAAATGTAAAATAAATAAATAAATACAACTCAAAAACAGGTCAGAAAATATTTCCAGGTATTTAAACTCATTTAAATGATTTTTTTCCTTGATGAATATAAAGTGAAGCGTTCAAAATAAATTACTGAATAAATGAAATGTTCAAAATTGAGACATATTGATAAAAGTACTTGAAATAATTACAAAAAACAGTTGAAACAATACCCATAAAATGTTCAAAAAAGGGAAAATAAATATTTTTCCACAATGTACTACTTTTCCCCATTAACTAAAGCTACTCAAAGTGTCTAAAGTGTGCAGTGTTGGCAGTGTGTGCAGTATTACAGTATAGTCTTTTCAAAGAGTACAGTTATTTCAAAGAGCCTGTTGTGCAGCTGAATATAATTACAAGTACCTGCTGTGTGTTTGAGATTTATTTGGCATGGCAGAGGGATTTCGTATACCTTGTCCACTTGCGATAATAACATTGATGAAAATTGGAGAGAGTTTGAACAGGAATATGATATGTTCATGCAGGCTGCTTTTTCTGATAAAGACATACAAAAGCAGTTCATCATCATCATCATCATCTTTCGGCTTTTCCCGTTAGGGGTCGCCACAGCAGATCATCTCTTTCCATTTCCTCCTATCCTCTGCATCTTGCTCTGTCACACCAACCGCCTGCATGTCCTCTCTCACCACGTCCATAAACCTTATCTTAGGCCTTCCTCTTTTCCTCTTACCTGGCAGCTCCATCCTTAGCATCTTTTTCCCAATATACCCATCATCCCTCCTCAGCACGTCCAAACCAACGCAATCTCGTCTCTCTTGCTTTGTCTCCAAACTGTCCAACATGAGCTGACCCTCTAATATACCGATTCCTAATCCTGTCCATCCTAGTCACACCGAGTGCAAATCTTAACATCTTTAACTCTGCCACATCCAGCTCTGACTCCTGCCTTTTTGTCAATGCCACTGTCTCCAACCCATATAACATAGCTGGTCTCACTACCCTCTTGTAGACCTTCCCTTTCACTCTTACTGGTACCCGTCTGTCACAAATCACTCCTGACACTCTTCTCCACCCATTCCACCCTGCCTGTACTCTCTTCTTCACCTCTCTTCCACATTCACCATTACTCTGAACTGTTGATCCCAAGTACTTAAACTCGTCCACCTTTACCAATTCCACTCCCTGCATCCTCACCATTCCTCTACCCTCCCTCTCATTTACACATATATATTCTGTCTTAGCCCTGCTGACCTTCATTCCTCTGCTTTCTAGAGCATATCTCCACCTCTCCAGAGTCTCCTCAACCTGATTCCTACTCTCACTACAGATCACAATGTCATCTGCAAACATCATTGTCCACGGGGCCTCCTGTCTGATCTCATCTGTCAACCTGTCCATTACCACTGCAAATAAGAAAGGACTCAGAGCTGATCCTTGATGTAATCCCACCTCCACCTTAAACGGATCTGTCACTCCCACTGCAGTCCTCACCACTGTCACACTACCCTCATACATATCCTGTACCACTCTTACATACTTTTCTGCCACTCCCGACTTCCTCATACAATACCACAACTCTTCTCTAGGCACCCTGTCATATGCTTTCTCCAAGTCTACAAACACACAATGCAACTCCTTCTGACCTTCTCTGTATTTCTCCATTAACACTCTCAGAGCAAACATTGCATCTGTAGTGCTCTTTCCTGGCATGAAACCATACTGCTGATCACTAATCATCACCTCCCATCTTAACCTAGCTTCTACTACTCTTTCCCATAACTTCAAGCTGTGACTGATCAATTTTATCCCTCTGTAGTTACTGCAGCTCTGCACATCACCCTTATTCTTAAAGATAGGTGCCAAAACTTTTTCTCCACTCCTCAGGCATCCTCTGACTTTCCAAAATTTCATTAAACAATCTAGTTAAAAATTCCTCTGCCATTTCTCCTAAGCACCTCCATGCTTCCATTGGTATGTCATCTGGGCCAACAGCCTTTCCATTCTTCATCCTCTTCATAGCTGTCCTTACTTCCTCCTTGCTAATCTGTTTCACTTCCTGATTCACTATCCCCACATCATCCAACCTTCTCTCTCTCTCATTCTCTTCATTCATCAGCCTCTCAAAATACTCTTTCCATCTAAGCAACACACTCTCCTCTCTTGTGAGTACCTTTCCCTCACTATCCTTTATCACACTTACTTGCTGCACATCTTTCCCAGCTCTGTCCCTCTGTCTAGCCAAATGTGCAACCCTCAAATTAATATTACAATGGAAAGGCACATATTTTACACAAGAGATCAAAAGCCTGGTGAAACTTTTGCAGCATATATAACTGACTTGAAAACAAGGCAAAAATGTGCAAGTTTGGTGATCCGAGAGATGAGCTGATAAAAGATAGGCTTGTGTGTGGTGTTAATAATAATGCAGTGAGAAAGATTTTGCTTTGAGACAGTGATTTAACTTTAAGCAAAGCCATAGAGATTTGTTAGATATATGAGCTTACAGAAAAGCACACAAATATGTTTACGAATGAGAAGAGCATGCTTGCAGTTTCTTCCAGCATGAAAGTTGATAGTATGCAGCACGAGGTTAAGAGGTATATGCCAAAGGGTGTGGTTCCCACAATGAAACCCAGGACAGCTTTAGTAAAATCCAGGGCACATGCAGAAAAACTGAGGGGTGATTTAGCAAAACTCATGGTAAACCTCATAGCCAACTGCTTAAGTGTGGAGACAGTCACGAACCTAAACGAGAAAAGTGCTTAGCTTTTGGTCAGCAATGCCACAGATGTAAAAAGTGGAATAATTTCAGAAAGCATTGTAAATCTAAAGAGGCACATTCTTTTATTAAGAGAGAGAGCATTCCAAGAAGCAAGCTGATCAAGTGGAAAGCTGCCACCCTACTTTTTATGTTGAAGGTGTCTCTGATTGAAAATCTTCCTTGCTAACCACTTTCACAACATTTGGAAGGTACAGATTTTTGAGAATGCCATTTGGGATAAATTCTGCCAGTGAAGCCTTCCAACGTGCAATGGAGCACATGGATAACCAGAAAAAAAAGTGCTCCATTGCACGTTGGAAGACTTCACTTCTTGGAGGAGGCAATGGTGAAATTGAACATGATAGAAACCTCAGAAAAGCTCTGGATCATGCACGTGAAGTGAATCTTATGGCTATCCACACTGAAACTGATCACCAACCTCTGGCTACTATTTTGAGAAAACCAATGCACACAGCTCCAGTTAGATTGCAATGCATGATGTTAAAATTGCAAAAGTACAATTTCAATATTGTTTACACAAAAAGCAAATTCTTTATCTTGCTGATACTTTATCCAGATTGCTCAGACAAACCACTGACCAGCGTGACAATGAGAAAACTGATTTTGAAGTTATGGAAGTGAAAACTTTTTCTTTCACAAGTCTTGAGCTTAGAAATCACACAGCTTCTGTTCCAATTCTCCAGAAACGAAACCATTTTATTAGTCATGGATGGCCAGCAAAACAATCTTGCTTACCACTAGACATTCAGCAGTATTTTCCTTACAGAGATGAGATTTTGATGGAAGATGGTATCATCATGAAAGGTCCAAAAGTGGCAATTCCAAAATCCTTGCAACAAGAGTATATTAAAATCTTGCATTGAGGTCACCCGGGAAGTGATTCTACCAAAAGCAGGACGAGACGACTAGTATTTTGGCCTTCTATGTCAAAAGATATTGAAAAGGAAACCTCAACTTGTTCAATTTGTAATAGTACTAAACTGCACCTACAAAAATAACCACTTCACCTGAACCAGATTCCTGACCTACCTTGGTCGACAGTAGCCACAGATATTTTCAAATGGAATGGTCAGTATTATTTGGTATTATTAGACTCTTATTCAAACTGATTTGAGATTGACCTACTTCCTAACCTAACTTCCAGTACTGTCATTACGAAAACTGAAGAGACATTTTTCTGTCCATGGTAGACCTCACAAAGTCTTTTCTGGCAATGGTGCACAGTTTACAAGTCAGCAGTTCAAAAGATTTCCCGAGACATGGGACTTTGGTCATGTTACTAGTAGTCCTGAGTATCCACAATCTAATGACGTGGCTGAACTTACAGTTCAAAGTGCGAAACAGCTGTTGGAAAAATCCAAAAGAGACAAAACCAATATTTTTCTCAATGTGCTTAATCTCAGAAACACTCCTTGAGACAATTGACTTGGTTCACCTGCTCAGAGATTGATGTCGAGACAAACCAGAACTGCGCTACCAATCAGTAAGAATGTATTGATTCCAAGTGCTAAAAACAACAAAGCAGTAAAAGCTCAACTCGTGAAAAAGCATTTGTCACAGAAATTCAATTATGACAAAACCAGCAAACCTCTGAAACCATTAAAAGAAGGAGAGATAGTGAAGATGCAGACAACAAAAGGTTTTGACTGAATAGAACTTGTGAAACATCTATGTGAGGAGCAGATATCATACATCATGGAGTCACAAGAAATGGACTTTAGGTGGAATCGGAAACATTTATTGCTGGTGTCCAAGCCAGTGTTACAGCATCTTGTCTGTAATTGAGACTCTAATTCTCAGAGTATGTTACCGAATGTTCCTGTTCCAGAGAACAATTCATCTTCTGTTCCTGTACTTGAAAGTGTCCCTGAAATTTCTAATGAGCATTCCCCAGTAACTGTCCCTGTTGCTAAACCCAGTACTGATTATTATATAATGATGTCATGTCGTATTCTCAAGACCTAATCCTAGATATATGGCAACCTGGACATGACTGTTATTGTTTATGTATTAATTTGCATGCGCATCTGATTGTCATTTTTCATTTGCATGACAAAATTATTGTTATTTTTCATTTGCCTGACAAAATTATCAAAGAGGGAGAATGTAGATCATAGTGTGTTTGTTGTACCTTTAAAGCCACTGTAGTTCATGGGCATGTGCATACAAGTACTGAGCACATGCAAGCAGAGTACCATTTTGTGTAAGCAGCTAGAGTGAAAGCATCTATGTGTGCAGCAGTCAGTCAAGTTAGCTAGTTTGTTTAAGTTTTATGTTCCAATCATCCATCCTGATGTGTTTGTGTGTAATAAACATCTTAAACGAACAACCCAAGCTTCATCGTCTTATTTGAATACACAAAATAACTGACAAGGAGGACATGCAGACTCTACACAGAAGGCATCCCAGCAGAGAATCAAACCAGAGACCCTCTTGCTGTGAGATGACAATGCTAACTGCTGCACCACTGTACCGCCCAGCTGTAAAGATTAATCTGCTGGAGTTTTTCAACTGTTAAATGCTATTCATCATCATTGTAACATTGTGCATACAACTTTAATAATACTCTTACAGTGGATATAAAAAGTGTACATACCCCTGTTAAAATGTCAGGTTTTTGTGATATAAAAAAAAATTAGACCACAATAAATCATTGCAAAACTTTTCCCACCTTTAATCTGACCAATAACCTGTACAATTCAATTGAAAAACAAACGACTCTGTTAGGGCAAAAAATATAAAAAATAAAAAACGTAAATAAGCTGGTTGCATAAGTGTGCACACCCTTAAACTAATACTTTGTTGAAGCACCTTTTGATTTAATTACAGCTGGGTAAGTTTATCAATGACGCCTGAGTGAGGGATTGTGTCAAAGGCCTTGGCTAAGTCTAGGTAGGCCGTATGCACAGATCTGCCCTCGTCTGGGGCTTTGGTGACAGTCTTGAAGAAGTTCACCAAGTTTAACAGGTATGATCTCCCCCTGACAAAGCGAAACTGGGTGGGGTTGAGCATTTGGAGATTTCCTATATCTTTGTTAATAAGGTCCATGATGATTTGTTCCATGGCCATGCAGATAAGGCTGGTCAAGCTAATGGGTCTATAGCTCCCAGGGTCCATGGATGCACCCCATTTGTGCAAAGGGATGATGGTAGCTGTTTTCCATTCTACTGGGACAAAGCCAGTGCTTATGCTGTGATTGAAAAGGGTGCTCAGTGGTGATGCTAATTCCTCTTTTAACCCATGAAGAACACAGCCCGGGATGTTGTCTGGTCTCATACAGGCTGTGTTTTTGGCCCTGGAGATGGCATTTAAGACCTGATCCTCAGAGATACTAGGTTGGGGACAGATATTAGGAATGCTTTGGAGTATATGTGGTGGGGACAGGGGAGTGAAGATTTCACTGAACCTGTCAGCCAGCAGGTCTGCTATATCCACAGGTTCTATATATGTAGTATCATTAACTATGAGTTCAGAGAAAATCTGGGCCTTACCTTTGAGGTTACGGATGTAACTAAAGAACACCTTGTGGTTATCCTTAGTTAGGGAAGCTAATTTGGATTCATAGTTAGCTATGAAGGACTCCACTAGGAGTCTTATTTGCTTGTTTAACTTGAGGAGGGAGTGTTTCCAGTTTTCAGACTGTTCCTTCCTACTCTTAGACACCAATTTCTTTCTCCTACTGTATAGCCTATTAATGGCAGTTTTTCACCAGGCAGGTTTGTTTTTCTTTGAAGATCTTGCTTTGGTTCTATCAGGTACAGCAGAGTCAATACACTTGTATAGGTGCTTGTATAAAGCATTAGTGTATAACTCAACATAGGTGTCTGTTCCATCAGTGGGGAGAGGGGCTGTGAAGCTATTTATGCCATCATGTAAGCGGTTGCAATTGGCCTTGGAGAAGTTTTTTAGTTTAGTTGTTGTTAAGGGGTGGGGGGTCTTGTGTTATAGTTACTTCTAGTGAGACTGATTTGTGGTCAGTTCTCACCAGGGATGGCCAGATACTGGGGGCGGTGAAGTGGTCCACCAGGTCCATGATGTTTGAGCCCCTTTGGGTGTGTCAACCAGCTGGTCCAGGGCATTGGGGTTAACAAAATTCAGGAACCTTTGGGCAAGTGAGTTAGAACACGTATAATTTACCCAGTCTATGGACGGGTAACTAAAGTCACCCAAAACCAGGGTGTTTGGTTGTATCTTGATTGACTCAAGTAGATCCAAGTGGATGTCCTGATTCATTCCTTCACATATGTAGGTTTATGTGTTGTTGGTTTGGTAGGTGCAAGAGGTGAGATGCGCATGCTCAGTATCAGATGAACTGTCTGGTGAGTGAGAGAGCCTGGATTCTAGGTTCTTGATATAGGTGCATCTCTCACATAATGAATTTGTGTGGACTAGAAGAAGTGGGTTGTCAGTGTACATGAGGCAATTGCTACATTGCCTCAGGATGCCCATGTCAACCAGGCTAGCTGCAGAAAATGTGGGAAATTGTCCATCTATAATGCTAGGTAAGTTGATGTGGTCAGAAAACAGGGAGAGGACAGGGAGGACCAGGTAAAGTAGAGGACAGGAGAAGTGGACAAAAAATAGGAAGGGCTAGTGAGTAGGATCTGTGTTGGTACCTCAGGAGCTTCGCTGAATGTATCACCTGTCAGTGAGGGACAATCATGAGATTTGACCGAAATTAGAAATGTAATATGGTCCAAGTGGGGAGATGGAAGCATATTTTTGGGAATGTGATGCATTATCTATTTTCTAATCTGATAATTTTTTAAAAACACTTTTATTGAATTATCACTTGTGACACAGGCAAACTTAAATTTATAAAAGTAATCAAAACATATTAGAAGAAGCAGCAAACCACAACCAGGAAACAGGAGTACGTGTAGACCAAAAAGCCTCACTCTGGAATGTTGTAAAACGTTCAGCAGATGCAAAAAATACAGAAAAAATCTTGCAGTCAAAATCTTTTGGAAATGTAACAGCAATTCACAAGGTGCTCGCCAAAAATGATGACAAAGTAATAAACTTGAAATCTTTATTCCACAAACACAAACCAAACTCCAACACAAGCGCTTTCACCCGTTCGTAACGGGCTTTTTCAAGTGTGATTTCTTTACACCACAGATCTTTCTTATATATGCTGGGTTGTTACGTTAATTAGTTAGATAATTGATCAATCATTTAGTTAATCAAACGTACTTTCTTTTTTTAAAAAAATGTGTACATTTAAAAACTGTTTAAACATGTGTTTTGTTACATCAATAAAAAATGTATGTTAAAATGATGGAAATGAAATGCATTACATTTTAGCACATTTAGTAGTAAAAATCTAATAGAAAAAACTTCTTGATGTTACCTCCACTTGAAATTTGAACATAACAACTGCATTAAATACTCATTTTTTGTACTACATATTAATCGCAAAGTAGTTGTATATGCAGTTGTGTGTAATACTTTCCAAGTAACTGAAATCAATTTTGCATGTTACATTGTATAAAAAATATAAGTTACAAAAGTAAAATGCAAAAAAAATAATAAAAAATAATAATAAAGTTGTTGCATTGTTTGATGTTTACCTTGTAAATGAATCTTTTAAGCACTTGAGTTTTAAAATCAAATGTAAACATATATATGCCTTAACCAAGGTAAACATTGAATGATAAATAATTTTAATACTAAATTTGTATTATAATCAATTTGTGGTATGAGTAAATAATAAAATTTAAAAATTCATAATACATATACCTATGTACCAAAATAGCAGAAAAATGTATACATAAAAATAATAATAATAAATAAATATAAAAAGTGTATGTGTGAACATAGATCTCTAATTTATAATTTACTATGTTTGTCCTTCAAAATACAAGCCAAACTGGTTCCATCATTTAAACCAGGGCTTCTTGTGGCGTCAAGCCTCAGCTGCCAAATTAGTTCTTTAATGTTTAGAGCATTTTTCAACATTCCAGAGTGAGGCTTTTTGGTCTACAAGTAATCAAAACATATTAACAAGTTCACTTTTACAGATATTATGCATCACATATATTGTTATATATCCCATAATCTACGCAACATTACATAAAGCATTCAATTCCTGCAGTCTCTTAAACTTCATTTCACCCACAAAACATTTTGTCTGCATATATTGTTCCCACAATTTCCACTGTTTATCTATGTGACTTTCTCCTACCCTTTTCTAAAGATCCCACTTCCTGTTCCTTTATCAGTGTTACAATATTCATTACTTTAAGTATTGTTGGTTTAGATTTTGATTTCCATTTTCTAGTAATTGCTTTTTGGTAGCCACTAGAATTAAACTTAACAAGGTCTTCTTATGTCTAGGCAATTCAGATCCTATATTCTAACCCAAATGTTTTCTTAGTTACACTCATTTGCTCACCCAGTATTTATATTTTTAAGGTCTGCCAACTCATTACACTCCCAAAACATATGCTCCTGGTTACCACTTTCTTCCCCATCATACCTCCATTTGCCATCTACCTGAGGAACAATTCTCTGGAGTCTGCTTGGAGTATAAAAGTATCTATACAAATACCTCCAGGCAAAAATCCTAATTATACCATGCGATGTTCGCAAAAGCCGATAAACGTGCACGCTGGGGCTAATCCAACCAGCGTGCACATAGTAAATCGTACAACAAATAACGGAAGAAGTCTGGTCGCGAAAATATCATGCTGCTGCGACAGCAAATAAACATAACCAAATGTAACACCAAAAACACCTAACAATTACACCTAATCACACAAAACTAACCAATTCCCTTATTACAGTCCTCAGTCCCTCACCTCGAATACTAATAAAATAAAATGTCATGCAGTCGCAAATACACCACACACACACTACATAACCACCACTTATAATACAATAAAAGCAAGCATTCTGATAAAACCATTCACTCAGCTATATTCCCTACAATAGCTATACACAAACAACTCCAAAAATGTACACACTAAAAGTAAACACAGCACACATCCCTCGCAAAGTCAAAAACACACACCATACCTAACCTCCACATCAGCATACACCTTCTAAAAGCGCATACAACACCACCATCTAGTGACCAATTAGTAAAACTCCATATTTAAAAAAAAAAATAATACAAATTAAAACTACACCACATTTCTAACATACCTATAAGTACTAAAACATAACAACAAGTTATAAAGTTCTACACTGCTTAAACTATATTATACCAAGCACCACCTAGCCCTTTTGATTACATCCCTTCAAAAACCTGCACGAGCCCTGTTAAACAGAAACACTACAAACTCAGACAGGAAAAAACACCCAAACAAGAGACACCATGGATAGAAAATAATAAAAAAAAATATCTACTAATATAATTATTTCCTAACATTTCCTGAAAAATTAAAAAATAACATGTATTTAAATTAAAACAGAAATAAACAATAAACACAAACTGAAAGTGTGGACTATTTTATCTCACAAAAGTGGAAGAATACAAAGAAAAGCAAACAAAAACCTAAATAACAACAATACAAAGATAATACAAAACAAACTAACACCATAGTATAATAGCAATAACCCATTTCTGGGTGTGGGTAATGCTGGATTTACCCACGGTTGTCTTTATCCCTCGGCTTCACTCGGGACCAAACCACGCCAACCGTGGGTAAATCCAGCATTACCCACACCCAGGCGTGGGTTATTGCTATAATATTCTAACGTTGCTGCATATTTGGGAAACATACATATATCCTTTCATTGTTTCTTTGTGAATTGCATATCCAGTCTCTCTCCCCAATCTTTCCTGACATCTTCTGATTGATTCCTATAGTTACTGTGTAATATGTTATATGACCTACAAATTATCCCTTTTTAAATATCAGCTTCTGTTCTAGATTCAGTTAAAAACTCATCCAGTGGAGGTCTTCAAATCTGATGATTTTAATCCTAAAATCTGGAATTCCAACTAGAAAACTGAAATCCAAATCTACCTGTATATGAAGTACTGAATATTGTAAAACAGAAAAAAAGGAATGTAAATTGAATCTTTAGAAAACAGAAGGAGTTGTTGTTGTGTCTTTCGGCTTTTCCCGGTTAGGGGTCGCCACAGCGGAACTCTGGTCCGCTAATGATTGGCAATAGATTTTTACGTTTTGAGTTGCCGGCCCTGATGTACAACCTTCAACAAAGGTAAGCCCATTCACAAATGTCTTGACACAGAAGACGCTATAGCTGAGAATCGAATGGGACAACGTCTTACTGTGAGGCGACAACGCTACCGCAGCACTACCACCGCAGCAGAAAACAGAAGGAGTAAATTACATAAAAATAAATGGAGTTTGTAGGAACAATGCATACATCACTATGGATCTCATTAACAGAGACATTGGAAACCTACAAACACTGGACCCTACCCAGTCCGGCTTTGTTAAGGGCAGATCATGCCTCCTAAATCTGGTGGACTTCTTTGAGACAGTTACCAAGGCTATAGACGAGGGAAAGGTGGTCCACACAGCCTACCTAGACCTCACAAAGGCCTTCAACACCATTCCCCACACAGGTATTATAGACAAGCTCACCTGCCTGAACATAAACCCCTACGTCACGAGATGGGTTGCCAACTGGCACATGGACAGAACCCACATGGTAGGAGTTGCAGGAGTTAGGCTGGACTCTAAACTGGTTACAAGTGGCATTCCCCAGGGCTCAGTCCTAGGACCCCTCCTGTTCGGCATATACTTCTCAGAGGTACAGGCAAGCACAGGAGGACTATGGCTGACCAAGTTTGCAGATGACTGCAAACTAGGGGCTATAATTGACTCTCACAGAACTCCTCCAAAAGGGTCTCACTAAAACAGATACCTGGTGTAAAAACCATGGCCTCAAGCTAAATGACAAAAAGTGCATAGTCATCCCCTTTGGAAAAAACAAAATACCCACAAACTACCACATAGGTGGTAGCCCCCTAAATACGGAACACATAATAAGGGATCTGGGGACCCAAGTAGATAGTAACCTCTCCTTTGATAATCACATTGCCAAAGTGGTTAGAAAATCCTTCTATGTGGCCCACCTAATCACAAAAGGGTTTGCATCCAGATCGAAAGAGGTCATTGGGCCCCTCTATGCATCACTCATCAGACCCATCATAGAGTACAATGCCCCATTTGGAATGCACCTTACAAGACACCTGCAACAACTGGAAAGACCACAGAAGTTCCTTACCAAGAGGATCACTGGCCTTAAGCAGATGCCCTATGAAGCTCGATTGAAGAAACTCCAGCTGTACTTGGTTGCATACTGCTTACTCAGAGGTGATCTCTGCCTGACATACAAGGCCATGTCCAACTCTGAATTGTTGGACATGCTCCACCTGAAGAAAACCATATCCCCTCGAGCCACACGCTCCAGGGATCTAAACCTCACCACAACAATAAATAGGAAGTGCTGGAGGGACAGATTCCTGTCCCAGAGACTTCCCATGCTCTAGAACAAGATTCCAATCTACATTAGGCAGAGCTCTTCGCTAACACTCTTCAAGAGAAACCTTGATGAGTGGATGGGAAACAGAAAGTTTACCCCAGGGATCACTTCAATGGCTCTGCTGGACAGATGCACAGGGAACTAATCTATGGGGGCGGCAAAAGCCAACACATTCCGGCTAGGCTTATAAATGCCTTCAGGCAGATAGCCTAGTACCTACCTATGAACCTAACAGTGAGGTTTAAGGGAAGCCAGGAACTGAGCAATGTATGTAATGTTGGAATAAATGAGAGTTGTTGAAAAAAAAAAAACATAAATGCAATGCATGAAAAATGTACATGAGCAAGTTAATATGTTTTTTTTTCTTTTTTATTAATGTATGTGTGTCTAAGTCTTAAGTGATCATTTAATAAAGACGTTTAAAAAATCTAAAACTCCCTTCCCAACTCCTATCTCACTGATTAGCAAACCCTACCTCTTCAAGTCCTCATTAAAATCATATTTCAAAAATACTTGACTCTATCACTGTACCTTTCCCCCACATGAACTTTATCTCTGACAACCTGTACTCCGTCTACATGTTTTCCTGTGTAGTTACTTAGGATCTTACTTTTTTAACTAGTTACTAGTCCCTTTGTTACTTGCTATATAGGTTCCTCTCAATTATACCCTTTGCTTAAATTCTGTTAGACTCAACTCAGTACATACTCTTTTACAAACAACTTCCCTAAAAGTGCTTCCAGAAGGTGCTATCTGCAATATGATATGCGCTTCTGAATGTGTCCACCATGTGAAATGTACTACTACCATTTTGATTTAGTATATATCATGTCACTTGCTGATATATGCCTCCTACAATTGCTACTATAATCACCTATTATTGCTTATTAGCTACCTTATGTTATCAGCAAAATCATACAATGTTAAATTCTGTCTATGAATCTTATATGAAATGTATTCAAATGCACTGTGTACTTTAAAAAAACATTGTACTATATGCCTTGTATAATATTTTTTTGCAATATATACACTCTACACATTGTTACTTTTCTAGAGGTTTTCTTCCCAGGCCTCTGCTGAAAAGAGGATTCTAACTCAGCTGGATTAACCTGTAAAAATGCAAATAAATAAATTTATGACTGTTTTAGTTTTGCAACTATTTTACAGTTATGTTATTAGTTATCAGCCTTTTTTTCCACTGGTTATGTTAATGGCGTCTGGTTTTACTACGTTACTAAACAGACTCACTGATGGCACTCACTAAATTCTAGAGTAGATATTTTTTACGTTTCCTGTACATTTTTTGTTTGTTGGGCAAAAACTCCATTATTTTGGATGACTAACTACTTCTCAATAAACGGGGATACCTACATCTCCAATGTAGGATATGTCCAAAACTTTCTAGCCTTACTAAATAAAAACTCCCTTGTGCAGTTGGTAAAGAAATCTACAATAGGCTGCAGCATTCTTGACCTTACTCTTACAAATATGGCCACATCTTGCACTACTTCTTTGAAACCTCCTTCTCCAGTGAAGTCTGGCCACAAATTTGTGATTTTCTCCTTTAAACTCAGAAAAGATCCTTCTGCAATCCCCACTAAATTTAAGGGCTATAATGTACCGATTTTGACCTATTCTTGTTGTGTCTTTCGGCTTTTCCCAGTTAGAGGTCGCCACAGCGGAACTCCGGTCCGCTAATGATTGGTAGTTGATTTTTACGTGCTGTGTTACCAGCCCTGACGCACATGAAATATTACAATTCACTTACTAATCCACCACTCCTGACCTTGATATATCAGCAAAATGCATAGCGTTTGCAGTCCCTACCAAATTAAGTATCATGGAAAATTAAAAAACAAACTATCCTGGTGAATACTGGTAGATCTGCCACCATAAATAAACTGTACAACAAAAAAATGCCTTAAAGTATATAGTATCTCCAAAACTACATCTGCTCACATATGTCAAAACATTACAAAAGAAATTGAAAAACATTATCAAATCCATTAAAAAGCAGGCCATGAAATAAAGCTGGCCTCTAAAGCCAAAAGTAATTACAAATCCTTCTTTATCTATATTAGAAAACTAAGGGTGGGAGGTTGGCATAATGGTTAAGGTGTTTGCCTTACAAACACAAGGTGCAGGGTTTGATTTTCAGATGGGGTAATTGGCAGGGCTTAAAATGGCCCACAAGGGCATTTAGCCTAGTCCTACTCTATGAACCTATAAGAAAGAATATGCTCTGCTGTAAGCTTATTAATAATGACTCCTACTATTATGACCCAACAGGCATTACCAATGCCCTTGCAAACACATTTAGTATGGACTTCACCCCCCAAGACTTCTACCCAAAGCCCTGAAATACCCCAGTCCCTAACTACCCCAAGTATCTCTAAAAGATCATTTACTGAAAGCGCTAACCAAGAAATAGTCCTCCAAGCAACCTCTCATTATACCTGGATGCTTAACTAATACCATTAAACATGCCCTTGTAGACCCATGTCTTAAACTATTTAACCTAAGTTTAGTTGGTGATTTTGACCCTGATGTGTGGTGCATTACTCTGATGATACCCCTCCATAAGGGTGGCCTTACAATTGACTCCTGTAATTACAAACCTATCAGCTTTACAATCCCCAAATGTAAAGCCATGTAATGTATTATAACTGTCATCATAAACTAGAATATCACTTACTAGACTTGACTCCCAATAGTCTGGTCTTGTGACGGGTAGATCCTGTCTACTGAATCTGGTTTCTTTGAAAGGATTACAGAGGCTGCAGACAATGGCCATGCTGCACACATGGCATATCTTAAGCTGGCCAAGACCTTTGACACAATTTGCCATACTGGCATCATATGAAGCTAAATGCTTTAAAAACTGATGCATATGTGGTAAGATGGATAGCAAATTGGCTGAAAGGCAGAACCCATAATGTGATAGTTGCAGGTAACTCATCAGAAAGTATGAAAGTGACCAGGTGTCTCACATGGCTCAGTGCCAGACCTCTCATTTTTGGCATGTACTTTTCAGATCTCCAAGCAGGAAGCCAAGACCTCTAGCTAAGTTTGCAGATGACTACAAACTGTTGCTTAAGTCATCCTCTGACACTCAAACCCTCTAGAATGAACTTTCCATGGTAAATTCTTAGTGTACTAAAAATGGTCTGAAACTTAATCTAAAGTGTAGTATCATCACTTATAGGAGAAACCCCACCGCCTCATTGGGTCTACCTGACATTGCCGACATTTCAAAATGCCGACAATCATATGGCCAATACCATATGATCGACATTTGAAATGCCGACAATGCGGAACCGGCATCTCAGTACAGTGCAGAATGGAAAGATTTCCATTCCTGCACTGTAGTGCGATCTTGGAGTTGGTATATTAAAGTTGGGGGGGGGGTACAGAAAGTTTTTTCTTTCTTTTTTACAGTCTACTTCCATTGTCGACATTTCAAATGTCGATCATATAGTGTCGGCCATATGGGAGTCAGCATTATGAAATTTCGGCAATGTGAAGTAGATCCGCCTCATTATATTGTATGGATAACACATCACTACAAAATTATCATGTTGTCATTGTCCTAAGAACCTGGGTTGAAATCTCATTCTCTTTGACAATTCACTCTCTTTTGACTATCATGTGACAATGGTTGTCACAAAATTATTTTATTTAGCACAGCTGTTTGCCAAAATAATATCAACAAGGTTTAAAGAGGTAAACACTCACTTATACTCAGTACTGATCAGAACAATTATTAAGTGCAATGCCCCTTTCAGAAATTATTTCACTAAACATATCTAACAATAAGAAAGACGCCAAAGGTTCCTAATGAAAAACATTACAGGCTAAAATTCCTGAGCAATCAAGAGAAGATGGAATCTCTATCCATTTCTTCAGTAGCTAATAGTTTTTTGACAGGAGATCTCTGTCTAGTTTGCTGTGTGATTAAGTCACCCTATGACACCCAAGCTCTCTAGAATGAACTCTCTCTAGTAAACTAGCATTACACTGATGATACCCCTCCATAAAGCTGGCCTTACAACTGACTCTAATAATTTCAGACCTATCGACCTTAGTGACCCATCTGCAAAGTCCAATATCTCCACCAATATTAGAATCAGTAACCTAAATCTTCACTAACAGACAAAACATAGTGAAAGGACAGGTTTAGAATCCAGCATTTCCCAAACCTGTATAACAAACTTCCCCTGTATGTTAAGCAGCGCAACTCATAATCTTCCTTTAAACATAACCTAGATGATTGAATGAGGTACCCCCAAATTTACTCTGTGACTGACTGGCATAGCTCTTTTGAAGAAACGAAGTGCAGCCTGAGGAAGGGTACTGAAAGGAGTAAATGGCCACAAGACAATAGCCTTGTGACTTCTATTAATTTACTGTCTTTTATGCTTGCTGCTGGTAAGTTTTTTTTTACTATAGATTTACTTCACTGTTCTTGTTGGAATAAATGGCTTAAACATTTGTTATCCATTGTTTAACTTCTTGTTTTGTGAAGTGCCTTGGTTAAAAATACTATAATAAACCCGAAGCACAATAATTGAATGTCTTCTTTCTACTTGGAGACAACTTAAGCAGTCACTGCACTCAAGGTGGGGAAAGTTCACCTCATCAGTCAAGAAACAGTTGAGGGACTTAGCGCAAGGGAAGACTCTCTCAAAATTATCTCAGGAAGTAGACAGAAGCAGAACCCCAAACTGTCTCCTTTGCTGAAACAAGAAAGTACAGTTGTGTACACTTACCATAAATGTAGATGTTCGAGTGTCTTCACTGTTGCAGTCATGACTGTAGGGTTCTCCCCTGCCGCAGGCAGTCCTCGGTCGGCCAGAATCCCAAAGTCTGGGTCCGGCGTCGGCTGCTCAGCCATGCTCCCTGACGTCAGAGCTCCAGGAGTACAAAGCTGGCAGCCAACGCCATGTTCTCCAGTTTTTCTTGCCCCAGATGTCAGGTGTTCCAAAAAGAGTAAAATCCCATACCCCTTGCAAATACACCTCAGAAGAAGGGTGAAGAAGGAAACCACACAAAAGAAAAAATAAGAGGGGACAGGAGGGAGGGTAACCCAGACTGCAACAGTGAAGACACTCGAACATCTACATTTATGGTAAGTGTACACAACTGTACTATGTTCATCGTGTTTCACTGTTGCAGTCATGACTGTAGGGTAGAATCCCAAAGAAGAAGAAAAGGGAGGTGGTCATAAAGTAGAGGGGGCGGCTAAAAGGCCCTGCAAGACTGCAGAAGCAAAGCCTGCCCTAGACTTAGAGTAGAGAGGGAGATTGTAGTACTTAGAAAAAGTATGCACTGAACTCCAAGTTGCAGCTTCCAAAATGTATTTGGTAGGATCTCCCCTGAGGAAGGCAGCTGAAGTGGCAGCAGCTCTGGTAGAGTGAGTCCTTATACTCCCTGGGATTTGCTTTCCATGGTGTGAATAACAAAATCTGATTCCATGAGCAATCCATTTAGAAATGGTCTGTTTTGAAATGGCTTTACCTTGGGAACTTGAAGCATAAGAAACAAACAATTGCTCTGATTTCCTGATGTCCTTGGTTCTGTCCAGGAAAAAATGTAGTTGTCTGTGTACATCCAAGGAATGCAAGATCCTTTCCCTCCTATTTTGAGGAGTGGGGAAAAATGTTGGCAAGTGAATAGTTTGATTTAAAGCCACTTTGGAAACCACCTTAGGCATGAAAGTAGGATTAGTCCTTAAAGACACCCTGTCTTGGTGAAAAATAATATAAGGTTCCACAGCCATAAGAGCTTGCAACTCCGAAACTCTCCTGGCAGAGGTCAGAGCTAACAGGATGGCTGTCTTCCAAGATAAAAACTTGATGTCAGATGTGGCAGCAGGCTCAAAAGGAGGTAAGGTGAGTTTTTCCAAAACATAGTTGAGATCCCAGGCAGGAATGGATGGAGATCTAGGGGGCCTTAAGTTCTTAGCTCCTCTGAGAAACTGTCTCATGAGCTGGTGGGAAAAGATTGGAGGGTCTGTATTATAATGAGCAGAAATAGCAGAGGCATGTATCTTTATGGAAGAAAAAGAAAGACCCTTATGTAAGAGGTCTGTCAGATAAAGAAAAATCAGAGGAATGTTAGGAATAAGAGGATCCGAATCCTGAGCCTGCATCCACGTGCAAAATCTTTTCCATTTTCCAGCATAGGATTTTCTATTGCTAGGACGTCTGGCTTCTAAAATGACATCCATACCCTGCTGGGGTAGAAGAGAATGAATCATAGACCCTGGATTAACCAGGCAGCCAGGCAAAGAGTTTTGACATGGGAGTGCAGAACTTGACCCTGGTGTTGGGACAGAAGGTTCGGAATCTGAGGTAAAACCCAAGGGGGCTCCACAGAAAGGGTTTCCAGAGTTGGGTACCAAAACTGTCGAGGCCAATTTGGGGCCAGCAAAATTATCATCTTGTGCTTGTCCTGATTGATCTGTAATAACACCCGTGGAAGAAGAGGTAGAGGCGGGAAGGCATACCCTGAGAGGTTTCTCCAACTGAATGATAGTGCATCCACTTTCCAAGCTAGTTTGTGGAATGTCCTTGTGCAAAATATCTGTAGTTGATGACTGAGGTGGGATGCAAAGAGGTCTATGTGAGGACATCCCCAGACTGCTGTAATCATCTTGAATATTTCTGTGCCCAGCATCCATTCATGTGGGTCTGACAGGTTCCTGCTCAGACTGTCTGCCAGGATGTTTTGCTTCCCTGATAGAAACTGGGCTTGAAGGTCCAGTTTGTAAGCTAGAGCTGTGTTCCATAGATTCATGGCTAGTCTGCAAAGGGGATAGGAATGTGATCCCCCTTGCTTGTTTATGTACCACATAACTGTGGTGTTGTCTGTCCGTATCAGTAGCTGTCCTGGTCGTAGAAGATTCCTGAAGGCCAATAGAGCATTCTGAATGGCTAACATTTCCTTTAAATTGATATGCAGGTGCTTCTGATCCTTTTTCCAAAGGCCCTGCAGACAGTTGCCCTGCAAATGGGCTCACCATGCATAATCCGAGGCGTCCGTGGTTAGTATCTGACTGGCTGGAGGCAGACTGAAGGCCTTCCCTTTGTTTTGAGTACATGCCTTGGACCACCAAAGGAATTCCTTTTGAAGACAAGGCAGGATGGTGATCTGTATGTCTAAACTGTGTCAATGCTGAGACCATACACTTTTTAGGTACCACTGTATTTTCCTCATATGTAGTCTTGCATATGGTACGAGAAGGATGCAGGAGGCCATGTAACCCAGAGCCTGCAGGAATTTCCTTGCAGATAGCTGAGTTAATGATGCCAAGGTTTTGAAAGTTGAAGCCAGCTGTAATTGTTTTTCGTATGTCAGAAATGCCATCTGGGTTTTTGTGCTTAGAAGAGCACCCAGAAAAGTTATCTGTTGTGAGGGTGTCAAATTTGACTTTTTTATGTTTACAGTGAATCCCAGGAACTTGAGAAGTTTTTGAACAAATTCTAGATGCTGGAGTAAGACATCCTTGCTGTCTGCCTGAATAAGACAGTCGTCCAGATAAGGGTAAATTTGAATTCCCTTGAGTCTGCAATAAGCTACTACTGGAGCCAGGCATTTGGTGAAGACCCTGGGCACAGTAGACAATCCAAAGGGCAGAGCAGAGAATTGATAGTGCCTCGATCCGGCCTTGAACCTGAAGTATTTTCTGCACTCCTGCCTGATGGGAACATGTAAATAAGCCTCCTTTAAATCCAAAGTTACCATCCATGCATTTCTGGTCAACATTGGAAGTAGCTGCTGTAGAGTAAGCATCTTGAATTTTGGTATCTCGAGAAAAGTGTTCAAGACTGACAGATCCAGAATGGGTCTCCATGAATTTTGCTTTCTGGGGACTAGGAAGAGCCTTGAGTAAAAACCTTGTCCCATTTCTGAAAGTGGGACCAGTTCTATGGCTTTCATAGCCAAGAGGGCTTCCACCTGGTTTAAGGCCTCTAACCATTGATGTTTTGGTAGATCCGGCCATCTGCTTGGTCTTGGTAGGGTATGAAAATGGAATTTGTAACCTTTTGAAACCACATCCAGAACCCACTTGTCTTGGGTTATATGAGTCCAATTTAGGTAAAAAAGAGAAAGTTTTCCTCCGAGAGGGGCTTCCAGGCAAGAAGTTCCTGCAGCCCAACAAGGGGAGTCATTGAGCCTGTTTTCTATGAGTTTGCGACCTGTCCTCTCCTCCCCTAGGGGTGGAAGCAGTCCACTGTCTTGATCTGTAAGAGGCGTACGTTTGGGGCCTTCCTCGGGAGCGTCTGTATCTACCCCTCTGAGGCCTGTCTGAATTGGGAAAGGACCAATTTTTAGTAGGCCAATTCCTACTAAATCTGGGTGGCTGTAATTGTAAGAAATCCTTAACCGTTTGCATGGATTTTGCCTTGTCCTCCATCTTCTTTATCACTTCTTCAGCCTTGGATCCAAACAAAACATTATGCTGAACAGGAGCATCCAATAACTTAGCTTTTACTTGATCTGGCAAGTTTTGTTCCTTTTACCAAGCATGCCTTCTAATGACTGTGCCTGAGGCAGCAGCCCTACAAGAAGCCTCCAAGGCATCAAAACCACAATGTAAACCATGCTTCCCTACTTGTTCAGTGGCATGCACTAAGTCGTGTAATTCCTTATCATCTGCACAAGCAGAAATAGAAGTTAGCTTTTGTTTCAAAACAGACAAAAGAAATTGCTGGTATTTCAGCATATGAAACTGACAGTTTAAAGCCCTAATAGATAAAGCTGCAGAAGTGTACACTTTTTTGCCCCATCTTTCTAAAGATCTGTAATACTTCTCAGTGGGAATGGGGTTTTTAGCAGAAGTGGCCTTAACCCCCTTAGGGCCCTGAGAAATGGTTTCAGGATCAGCAGTAGGATTCTTGTATAAAAACTGGTGGGAATCAGGAACCCTATAATATCTGTCTGGCTTAACAGGAGCTGGAGGAAAAGAGTCAGGAGTTAAGTTAGCCTCCGAAAAAGCATCATCCACAATATCCAAAACAGGAGGGATAGCCAGGGGTCTATGTTGGGGAAGAAGAAGAAAATCTCTAAGTCTCTTCTTAGATTCCAAGTACTCCTGTCCTTCCCAGTGAAAATGTTCCCTCATTTCATGTAAAGTTTCCCCAAAAGAAAAATCCTCAGGGGGAGAAGCTGAAGGAATGGATTCCTCAGCATCAGAATGCTCATAAGGAGGAAAAGAATAATCCTGGTCAGAAGAAGAAACTGAAGAAACAGAAGCCTGATCAGAGGAGTCACAATACAATTCCTGCCTTGGCCTTTTGTCTGGAGGGGGATGTGAACCCCTAATCATAGTAAGTAAGTCCTCCGCCATCTTAAGTAACTGTTTCTGAGACTTGGGTCCCGGATCAGAAGAGGCCTAGGCTGTAGTCTTTGATTTGGAAGGAGTCTTTGTCTTTGTCTTTGGCTTTGCCTTTATCAGAAGCTGAGTAGGCCTGAAAACCCCTTCGGAAGCCGGTACCTGCACAGCGGCTCCAGACCCATCCGAAGGAGCATTGTCCGAAGGTCCTGCAACTGAAGTATTCAAAGGCCTCGTTGGCTCCTCGTGGGAGTCCGTTTCGGCCGTCGGTTCCGAAATGGCCGACGACAGGGGCTGCAAAAGCTCCTCACTGACGACTGCCGAAACTGAAGCTGGCTCTGCTTGTACAATATTGTCTGATTTGGACCTCGGAGGCCTGTCTTTATCCTTGCGCCATTTGTGAACTCCGGTAGCCGGAAGCGTGTCCGACGACATTTTGTAATTAAAATGCCTACCGAAGTAATGAAATGCAAAATCGTACCTTCGTTTAATAGTACGTTGATTAAATCTGGCACAAAACCGACAACTAGCTACGTCGTGGTCAGGGCCTAAGCAAGGAATACAGTAAGAATGAAAATCCTTATGAGGTATTTGCTTCCCACATGAAATACAATTATTAACTTTTTCTGACATCGGACTGAAGCAAGAAAAAAGTTTCCCCAATGGGGTACTTAGCTTTGAGTAGGAGTAGAAAGTCTTCGGACTGAAGTACGTTTAGAAAAAATTGTCAGAAGTCAGCCGACCGGCACTTACGAACTGCTATCACCACACGGCAAGAAAGAATGGAGAACATGGCGTCGGCTGCCAGCTTTGTACTCCTGGCGCTCTGACGTCAGGGAGCATGGCTGAGCAGCCGACGCTGGACCCAGACTTTGGGATTCTGGCCGACCAAGGACTGCCTGCCGGCAGGGGAGAACCCTACAGTCATGACTACAACAGTGAAACACGATGAACATCTACATCAGAACAGGAAGACAGCACATACCATTGGATCTGCTTACATTTATTACACTGTGGTGACTGTGAATTGTAAATAACTGCAGTGATAGCAATATTTTTTGAATGAAGGCAAACACACACGTGTATATGTATATATATATATATATATATATATATATATATATATATATATATGGTTTACTATGGTTTGTGCGAATGACATTCTGTTGGCGCAGCACTGCTACCGAATGTCGTGCACAAAACATAAATGGATGGGATAGTCGAAAACACTTATGCGAATGCAGTAGTGCATTTGCATAAGTGTATTTGACTATCTGCACGGAGATCGCGGCACAATGGGGATTGGAAATTCATCCATATCCCCACTGTAGTGCAATCTCGGAGTTAGAATATATTAGTGGGGGGGGTGAGGGACACAACCCCCCACAGGGGGGCTTGCCCCCCTGCCAAAACGTGATATGTCATATAGGAGTCTGATTTATATCCGCTCCTATATGGCTATCATGTGATGGTTTCGGCAACAATGTCGACTCAAATGTGTCGATCATTTGGGTCGACACTGCGGCCAGTCGGAATGTGTGTGTTCAGATTTACTATTCGTTTCTTCGAATGCAAATGTTTTGCCGTTCGAACAAACAATAGTAAACCTATATATACATATATATATATATATATATATATATATATATATATATATACACACACATACAAGCTAAAAAAGACTGTGTCTTATGTTTTGTTCCTGGCAATACAGCTGCAATAATCATATGCAGTTGGGTGCTGCTGTTGTTGGGGGGCAGAATAAAAAGATTGTACAAATAACGTTGTTGGCGCTGGGAAATTTACAAAATTCATGATTCTGTGGTGGGTGGAAATATTTGGAGTCTTCTTTCCTGGCTTGTTGTTCAATGGACAGATGACCCTACTTTTTATAACTATGACAGAATGTCATTGCAGTTTGCAAATGATAACACATACTGAGATGTCACTAATGGATATCAGTATATGAATGCTATTGGTATAATACTGTACAAAAGTCTCCATTAAAAACCAGGCTTCCAAGGTTCAATTAGTGTCCCTAGTGGTACAGAACCAAAGGGAAGTGAGACAAAGAGTGAAGGGGCACAGTCTGCTTACCTATCTCATTGAAAGCAGGGTGTGCATGCTTGGGAGCACATACTTCGGCATGATTATCCCTGGTGGATTGTAGAGAGGACTGGACCCCCTGTTATGCCTTATGGTATGGGGCACTGCTGCTTGCTGAGATCACCCTCAGGAAAAGGGGGGGAGGTCCATCCATGTGGTCAGTCTACTGCACAGCTGTCTGTAGACAGGCTTACATGCACATGCATAGGGCTTAAGGGCAAAATGAAAAAAATATTGAACTACCCCGAACAGCTGCCTGAATTATGCCCGCTCTTGGCTGATCCTTGCCCCTGTGATGCAGAAGAAAATGGGCAACTGGCCAAGAAAGAAATGGTAATCAGGTAGCAGAGGGAGGGGAGCCAAAAAGTTGATGCAACAAAAGATTAGAATTTACTATGGATTGTGGGTACTGGGTCATTAAACCAATATGTGCTTTGTTTTTTTTCCTAGCAAAGTTGTGCAGTGGGATTATCTGAACATATGTAGCAAATGTAAGTAGGTTATCTTAGTCTTATATATCCTTATAGACACACTCAAAAACCTGTCATTGGACAACCATACTATACAGTGGTTCCAATCATACCTGCATAACAGGCAACAGGCTGTACTATGGGAAAATACTTTATCTTCCCACGTCCCAGTCACTCTAGGGGTCCCGCAAGGATCTATATTAGGCCCATTACTCTTCTCTATCTTTACAAATGACCTTCATTCTGTAATTCCTCAAGCTGACTGTATCCAATACGCTGACGACTCCACACTCATATGCGCTGCTGCTTCTCAATCAGAACTTCAGTCACTAACCCAAATGACCTTTAGTACAGTTGAAAACTGGCTCCTACAAAGACGCCTTATCCTTAACCCCAAAAACAAAATGCTACTATTTACCCCCACCAGAACCTCCCACTTAACTTTACTATTACTTCAAATGATGGAACTATAATATCTCCTGAACCAACCACCAAACTACTCGGGTACTAATAGATAACAACTTGTCCTTTGAACCTCACATTAATAACACCATAAAAATAGTAAACAAGAAACTAGGTTCCCTCTATAGAATAAAACCCTTTCTTACACCTCCAGCCAGGGTTACTATTGCTCATACCCACCTCATCTCTACCTTGCTCTATGCCTCCCTATCTATACCAAAATATGTAGAAGTAATCTGAGTAAACTTACATCCTCCTACAACAATATTGCCAGATTTGCAGCTGTGTCCTCCTATAGAACTCATCACTGTATCAATCTGAATCAGTTAGGATGGTTAGAGCTGCCAAATTTAATACTTTTCAGTCAATTAATAGTAGCCCATAAGATCCTGTATTTACCTCAAAATACACCCATACTTACATCCCTAGTCATCCCCTATAATAACCTCAAGACCTTACACTCAGCTAATAACCTACTTGTACAAATATCAAAATCCAACAACTTAGCTGGTGACACCTTGTTCTCCAATACAGTAGGCAAAGCCTGGAACATCCTCCCAAGCCAGCTAACCTCAATATCCTCTGTCAGCTTATTTAAAAGCAAGCTTAAACCCTACCTCAAATCACACTGGCTATGCCCCTGTGTTAACCCAGACTAAGTACCTAACTATTAACTAGACTCCCACAATTCCTAGCCTCCCATGATCATGATCTTGTGTTGTCTCACTAATTTTTAGTGAGCTTAACCTTCCTTAGGATTTTTTCTCATGTAAATAAGTATATACTGTGGAATGATCAAACACCTTCATATAGTATCACAACCTATGTGTTAAATAACACTATAAATCCATCCTTGTTTGCTGTTCTTCTATACTCTATCTATTGATCTCTAGTGTTTTTCTTTCTTAGGTTTTTGTGAGACCTTAGTATCTTATCATAAATTACTAGGTCTATCTAATTTTGTAATATGTTATAAAGATTTGTACTACTCCATTTCTAATACAAATGTATTAGTCTTATTCATCTATTCTTAGATAAATTTTTCCTTTTTCCTACTGAAATATAAAATATATAATCTTAGGCTTGTACTATAATTGTTAAAACTTCTTATGTACCAAATTATACTGTTATTGTCTTTGTCTTGACCTTTTATGTTGTAATTTGTGGAGCTTTTCTCCCCGGGCCTCCACTGAAAATGGACATATATCCAGCTGGACTAGCCCGGTCAACAAATGTAAAATAAAAATAAATAAAAATAAATAAAATAAATGAGCAGGTCCATACTATATAGCTGTCAATGTATTAAAATGAGAGGACCCAATTTAATTAAAGAATGATTTTTCCTGTTCTGGGAGGAAAATCAGCATTCTCAAATATACCATCTTTGTCAAGGTGTTTTGGTTGCCTAAAGTCATTTGTTTAAAGGGTTATAGTCATACCTTGGAAGTGGATCACCGTATTTCATGTTTACAGGGAACAAAATGCAAATATGAATGGAATCAAGGTAAGTTTTGCTCACAGGCTGTAACTTGATTTATATATAGTTTTAAGGTTTTGCCATTCTTGGGGGGGGGGGGGATGCGAAAAATTAGTTTCAGACTAATGTGAGGAAAGGGAATGTTATCTGAATTTTTTGGTTAAAGTTGCGTAAACTTGGTTAGAGATAAAATCTGAAAAATTCTCTTTGGATTGGCTAACATCACATTTCAGTGTTCAAGGAGTTTGTAGTGCACCACCGTAACAGGAACAGGCAAGCAAAAACTGAGGGTGATGCTACTCAATGCTAGAAGTCTAAATCTCAAAATGCACTCACCCAAGGCACTCCTTAAAATGAAGAACATCGATATCTGTGCAGTGACTGAGACCTGGTTCAAGGCTCCAGAGAGCACCCCTGCACTACCAGGCTATAACTCATACCACACTTTTCGGCCATGTAACCTGGACCGGAACACCAAAGGCAGAGGTGTGTCCATATTCATTAAGGACATCCACACCTCCAGGCTAGTTGCTCAGCATAATGCAGCCGAGATTATCCAAGAGCAACTAACTCTGGGCAAAACTGCAATCCAAATTGTAGCTTGCTACAGATCACCCACCATGCCCCAGGATTCCCACTCCTCTTTTCTTGATGTACTGGAAAATATTAGGGTTCAACCAAACACCCTAATAATGGGCGATTTCAACTACCCCACCATTAACTGGGAAAACTACTCATGTACCAACTCCTTAACTCAACACTTTCTGGAATTCATAAACTCCAATGCCCTGGATCAACTTATCCACACCCCCACCAGGGGCAACAATATCTTAGATTTAGTCATTACCAACATGAGTAACCAGTGTTCCACACCTGAAGTCAACGCCTTATTGGTCTGATCCAACCATAAGCTAATTACCCTAGATATCCACATCCTGCCCCCACCCCCCATTAAGGAAACCATGGTAAAAAATTTCTCCAAAGCCAACTTTATGTTTCTTAAGACAGAAGTGGTGAACTTTATGACACCCATGCAGATGGACAATACAGTTACGACTACTGAATCTACACAATTGCACTTTATAAGCACTTACATAAGTGCATGGATCGTGCTATCCCAAACAGAACCAAGACGCTATCCTCCAAAAAAAGGAAGCCAATCTGGTGATCCCCTGCCATAAACAAACTGTACAACAGAAGGAAGAAACTGTTGAAAAAGAGAGTAAAATCCCATGAGTGGAGGAGCTCTCTGGTTAGCCTCAGTAAGAAGCTGCGATCCCTGTTAAAATCCTCCAAAGCTAGTTACGTAAACAAAATCGTCACTGATTCTAAAGACATCCACAAAGCATTCTATAGCTATGTCAAGAATCTCAATGGCAACACTCAGATCTGCTCTGAGTTACAGCACAATGGCACTAAATATACAGACCCAACTGATATTGTCAACATCCTGGCAGATAGGTTCAGTGCTAACTTTACCCCCCTCTCACCCCCCTAAAGAGCATATCTCTATACCGGAAGAATGCAAAGTTCCTGTAATCATGGCTGCACAGGTGAAAACCACACTCTCCAAAGCCAAGAACACAGCATCCATGGGACCAGACAACATCCCAGGCTGCGTTCCACACGAACTACAGAACGAACTGGCACCCCACCTAAGTACCATGTTCAATCATAGCCTCACCTCAGGCTTTGTGCCTGCTGAATGGCGCACAGCGACGGTTATCCCACTCCACAAGGGAGGAGCCACCACGGACCCAGGGAACTACCGCCCCATTAGCCTGATGAGCCTGGTCTGCAAGGCCATGGAACGTATCATCATGGAACTTATAAACAAAGACATTGGTAATCTCCAAACTCTGGACCCCACCCAGTTCAGGTTTGTAAAAGGCAGATCATGTCTCCTAAACCTGACAGACTTCTTTGAAGCAGTCACCAAAGCCGTAGACAAGGGTAAGGTGGTTCACACAGCCTATCTAGATCTTGCCAAGGCTTTCTCCCACTCTAGAATTATAGATAAACTCACTAAACTAGGTATAAATCTCTATGTCACAAGATGGGTTGCCAACTGGCTCACTGACAGAACCCACACTGTGAAAGTAGCAGACTCCAAATCCGACTTCAGACCAGTGACAAGTGGATTACCACAGGGTTCAGTCCTGGGTCCTCTCCTGTTTGGTATCTACTTCTCTGAAGTACAGGCTAACACAGAAGGTCTTTGGCTAATGAAGTTCGCAGATGACTGCAAACTAGGAGCCATAATCTAAACTCCTAATGATGTGGACGTACTACAAAAGGGCCTCACTGAGACAGATGCCTGGTGTCAAAGCCATGGCCTCAAGCTCAATGCCAAAAAGTGCATTGTCATCCCCTTTGGTAAAAACTCTGTACCCATGAACTACAACATAGGTGGTAGTCTACTTAACACCGAAAGTGTGATAAGAGACCTTGGGACACAAGCAGACAGTAGTGTCTCCTTTGATAATCACATCGCCACAGTAGTCAGGAAATCTTTCTACGTGGCTCACCTCATCACAAAAGGTTTCTCATCCAGAAAAAAAGAGGTCATTGTTCCCCTCTACTCATCACTCATTAAACCCATTATAGAGTACAACACCCCTTTGGGTATGTACCTCACAAGACATCTACAACAACTGGAAAGGCCGCAGAAATACCTCACAAAGAGGATTACTGGCCTCAAACAGATGCCCTATGCAGACCGTCTCAAAAAACTCCAGCTTTACTCAGTCACATATCGTCTACTCAGAGGTGATCTCTGCCTAACATACAAAGCTATGTCAAACCCAGAGCTGTTGGACATGCTCCAAAGAAATCCCAATCCCTCCAAGCTACACGCTCTAGGGACCTAAACCTTGTCACCACAATAAATGAAACATGCCGGAGGGATAGATTCCTGTCCCAGAGACTTCCCATACTCTGGAATAAACTACCTATCTATATCAAACAAAGCTCCTTATTAGCACTCTTCAAGAAAAATCTTGACAATTGGATGGGAAATAGGAAATTCACCCCGGGGATCACCTCTGTGGCTCTGCTTGACAGTGGCACAGGAAAATAATTTTCTTGGGTGGCAAAGGCCAGGGTACCTTTTTGGCTGGGCTTGTATGGGTCCCAGGGCCAATAGCCTAGTACCTACCTATGAACCTAAGTAAGAGTTTTCTTTTTTGTAGATTTATTCTATTTTATAGTGATATTTTTAAAGTTTAATTTATTAACTTTAAGTATATTTAATATTTTAAAATGGTAATATACTAAAATTAACAAGCCAGAGTACTAAAAACTGGACAGTGCACTGTATTTTAATTTGTCTTGGTCAGGTATTAGTTTTGGCACTTAAATGCTATTGGTAAAATCACAGGACCACTACTACTTTGCATAGAGGACAGAAACAGTCTCTAGGGAGTGATCTGCAGGACTCTTGCTCATAGGCCCAGTGACAATAGTCTTATTGGCAGTAACATACTGATCATTCGCTAGGCTGCATAATAAGACTATTGTCACTGGGCCTATGAGCAAGAGTATGTTACAGTGGACTGCCGAGGAAAGTGCTTGTCGGTAGCATCTGAGTAGTTCCTCAGTATTATATAATAATAATAATAATGTAATTCAACTTTTGGGGTGCAACACCCCTTTTCACTACAATGGTTAGGACCAATGATAAACTGACTTTACATTAAAAGTTAACAGTACTTGAAAGAAGGGATGTTAATATTTTACTTCTCATGTTTTGCTATAAGTGTGCGAACACATGATGTTTTATAAACATGTTGATTGGACTCACAGAATCAATGATTGTGATATGTCTTGGTGTGGACTAGAGATTTAGTACAGATGACAGGGGAGACATAAGTTATTGGACTGGAATGAAAAATTGTTTCATTAAGGTAATACGTGAGACATTAAACAATTACAGGGATGGAGGCATCTCACTGATGACATGGGTTGGCATAATGGTCACAGCATTTACCTGACAGACACAAAGTACAGTGCAGTGCAGTGCTGGATTTAAAAATACAGGATGGGCATGGTTTGGGTGACCTATGTTTCAAAATCTATAAAGCTCTTGTGTGTGCTTCCCAGCTCATAACCTGTTTAAAGTACACTGCTGTTATCTTGAATCACTTATTGCCTTTTCTTAAGTTTAAATTTGTTTGTGGTACAATTTCACTCCAGACACTCCTTAACTGTGCTTTTACATTAGCAGGACTGGAATTATTCATCTAGTGGCAGTAGGTGTTTACCCAGTCTATCTGAGTTGGGAAGCACACAAAAGGGCTCTAAGTGTAGCCATGTTATTGGCCACAGGGCTCAGTAGTCAGTTTTCTGCAGTTCCAGTTGTGGTCCATCAGGGCAGGATATGTGAGAGCACATTTGCACAAAGCAGCTCGCTGTGACAGTGCCCTGTATAGATGAAGGGATTGCTTATTTTCGTTATATCGTCATTATTTACTGTACTATTTACTGTTTTTTGCAGTTATTTACAGTTTAAAGTTGCAGTTTTAAACTGCTGTAAGGGCTGCTGTTCCATACTGATATACTGTATCTAGTGTTTCTTAGTTATTATTAGACATGTATCTGTTTGAGGTTCCTTAACACCTGGGCTCCAAACCAGTCATTTTATTAAAGGAGAGCCACACTCAAAAGAAAACCTGAAAAAAACATATGTTTTTCAGCAAATCCTGAACGTTTCAGCATTGCTAATGCCTCTGTATCAAAGTAAACAGTTACTGTTATTTTTCTAATTTGTTATACCCCAAAATGATCTGAAGGAGGCTGCCACGGCTAGCATATTTTGTTTTAGGTTCATAGGTTCGTACTAGGCTATCTGCCCTAGGGCATTTATAAGCCTAGCCAGAGTGTGTGTGGCTTTCACCACCCCTTAGGATGAGAATACTACGCCCATTTAGGGTTTAGTTTACTGTGCCTCTGTCTAGTAGTGACACAGAGATGACCCCCGGGGTAAACCTACAATCTCCCATCCACTCGTCAAGATTTCTCTTGAATAGAGTTAGTGAGGGGCTCTGCCTAACATGGATTGGGATTCTGTTCCAGAGTGTAGGGAGCCTATGGGTTATGAATCTGTCCCTCCAGCACATCCTATTTATTTCTGTGTTGAGGTTTAAGTCTCTTGCTCTCGTGGCTCTGATGGATTTGGATTTTTTGAGGTGGAGCATGTCCATTAATTCCGGATTGGACATGGCCTTGTACGTCAGGCACAGGTCACCTCTGAGTAGGCGGTATGCGACTGAATAGAGATGGAGTTTTTTCAGTCGGGCAGCATATGACATATGTTTAAGACCCTTTATCCTCTTGGTGAGGAACTTTTGGGGTCTTTCCAACTGCTGCAGGTGTCGGGTATGATACATCCCAAATGGGGCATTGTACTCAATCATTGGCCTGATAAGAGAAGAGTACAGGGGCACAATGACCTCTCTTGATCTAGATGTGAAACCCTTCACGATAAGGTGGGCAATATAGAAGGTCTTCCTAACCACTTTGGCAATGTGAGTGTCAAATGAGAGGTTACTATCAACCTGGGTTCCTAGATCCCTGATTACCTCTTCCGTACTTAATGGATTACCACCTATGTGGTAATTTGTGGGTACCTTGTTTTTCCCAAAGGGTATGACTATACATTTTTTGGCGTTCAGCTTAAGGCCATGGCTCTGGCACCAATTATCCGTTTCTATGAGGCCTCTCTGAAGGATGTTTGTGTCCGCTGGAGTATCAATTATGGCGCCCAGTTTGCAGTCATCTGCGAACTTTGTCAGCCACAATCCTCCTATGTTTGCCTGTACCTCAGAAAAATAAATGCCGAACAAGATGGGTCCCAGGACTGAGCCCTGTGGGACACCGCTTGTGACTGGCTTAGAGTCTGACATAGCACCAGCAACTCTGACCCTGTGGGTTCTGTCCTTGAGCCAGTTTGCAACCCATCTCATGACATATGGGTTTACATTTAAGCTGGTGAGTTTGTCTATGATGCCCGAGTGGGGTATTGTGTCAAAGGCTTTTGCAAGGTCAAGGTAGGCTGTGTGAACTGCCTTACCCTCATCAATGGCCTTAGTGACTGTTTCAAAAAAGTCGACCAAGTTCAAAAGGCAGGATCTGCCCTTGACAAAGCCAAATTGGGTAGGATCCAATGTCTGTAGGTCCCCAGTGTCCTTGTTTATGAGTTCCATAATGATCCTCTCCATAGCTTTGCAGACCAGGCTCGTCAAGCTTATGGGGCGGTAATTTCCAGGGTCCGTAGAAGCACCGCCTTTGTGAAGTGGGACCACTGTTGCCATATGCCACTCTTTGGGTACGTATCCTGTAGTAAGGCTAAGATTAAACAGCAGCCTTATGTGTGGGTTTAGTTCCTCTTGGAGTTCATGTAGCACACAGCCCGGGACACCGTCTGGTCCCATTGATGCTGTGTTTTTAGCTTTAGATAGGGCAGCTCTCACCTGGGCATCTGAGATGCTAGGGAGGTTACACTCTGCTGGGATAGTTATTTCTCCTTTTGGGGGGGGGGAGGAGAAATTTGCACTGAACCTGTCTGCCAGAATGTTGGCAATGTCAGTGGGTTCAGTGTACTTTGTGTCATTTTGGACTAACTCTGAGCATATCTGGGAGTTTCCACCCAGGTTTCTAACATAGCTAAAGAAGGCCTTGTGATAGTCTTTTGTGTCTTTTACGATTTTTCTCTCAAAGTTGGCCTTGGATGATTTTATGAGTGATCGTAGTTTTTTGCTAGTACTGATCAGAGATGCATTCCCTTTTAGGGATTTTGCTCTGTCATGTAGTAGCTTCCTCCTTCTGTTGTAAAGTTTGTTTATGGCTGGGGTCCACCAGACCGGGCGCCTGCCTTTGGGGGAATGGGTCTTGGTTTTATTTGGGATTGCATGATCCATGCATTCTTGAAGGTGCCCGTAGAAGGCATTTGTAAAGGATTCAGCAGTGTGGGTTGTGGTTTCCACTGGCCCAGGGACCTTGAAGGATACCACTTCAGTCTTAAGAAGTGTGAAGTTGGCTTTTGAGAAGTTCTTCACTGTGGTCTTTTGTGCAGGGGGTGGGGGCAGGATGTGGATTTCCAGTGAGATTAATTTATGGTCTGATCTTACCAATGAGGGATATACTTCGTGTGGAGCATTTTGTCCCCATGTTTGTGATGATCAGGTCTAGTATATTGTCTCCTCTTGTGGGAATGGTGACTAGTTGTTCCATCGCATTTGAGTTTATGAATTCTAGGAACCTTTGGGCTAGGGTGTTTGGGCTCGAGTAATGTTCCCAGTCTATGTTTGGGTAGTTGAAGTCTCCCAATATGATGGTATTTGGAGAGACATTCATACTCTCCAGTGTCTTCAGGAAGGCTGTGTGGGGTTCCTGAGTTTGAGAGGGTGGTCTGTAGCATGCTACAAATTGTAAGGCAGTTTTGCCTATGGTTAGTTGCACCTGGATGGTCTCCGATGCTTCGTGCGTTGCCACTAACCTGGAGGTGTGGGTATCTTTGATGAATATGGATACTCCCCCTCCTTTTGTGGTTCGGTCCAAGTTTGGGGGCCGGAAAGCATGATATGAGGTAAAACCTGATATTGCTGGGGTGCTCTCAGGAGCCTTGAACCAGGTTTTAGTCACTGCACAGACATCAATGTTCTCCTTACTGAGGAGGGCTTCGAGAGCGTGCATCTTGAGGTTTAGACTTCTGGCATTGAGCAGCATTACCCTTATTTTTTTTCCACTTGTGTTTTCTAGGGAGGTAGGTTTGTCATTTGAGCCTTGCCTAAAAAAGGCACTATGGGGGTGGCAAGAGCCTTGGCCAATATTCGGAAGCCCAGGGGTGACAGGTGCAAGCCATCCCTTGCGAAGCAGCGTGGCTTGTCGAGCATGTCATCCCAAGCAGACAGACATTGGATCCCTTTAGAATGACACCACTAATTAAGCCAATTGTTAAAACTGATCATTTTGTCTTTGTACTGTGGCATCATTCTTGGTGAGGGTAAGATGCTGCTCAGGGTCAGGGTCATACCGGCCTGGGCTACATAATCAGAGAGCTCCTCTATGTCTCTTTTCATGTAGTCCAGGGAGGTACGTCTCAGGTCGTTCACACCGGCATGTACAATGACTGAGTCATATTTGTACTTGCTGTGGAGTGACCTGAGTGCTTGTGTTATGTGGCGGATTCTAGCTCCCGACAGGCAGCTTACTGTGACCTTTTCCTTGTTCAGTCTGGTGAGCGGGACGTCAGTGTGTCTGACTATGGAGTCACCTATTACAAGTGTGTCTGGCATGTTGTTTGGCCTTAAGGGCTGTGACTGTTTAGCACACTGACTTTGTGAACTATGTGTTGCATGTGCTATGTCTTGAGGTGGTGGTTGCTTGGGTGTCTGCTTTGGAGGCCTCTGTTGTTTTGGCAGATTTTTAATCAGCACCTCCGAGTATGTTTTTGTGTGTTTATGTGTTTGGTTTGCAGTTGTGATAGTTCTATGTGAGACTGGGTTTGTGGTGTGCGTGGTTACCTTCTCCGCCTGACTGGTCTTGCCAGTACTAAACTGAGAGAGCTCAGCCTCCAGTTTGGCTATATAGTTGCATCTCTCGCATATATTTGTATTTGTTGGGAGGAGGAGAGGGTTGTCTGTGTACATGAGGCAATTGTAACATTGCCTCAAGATTCCCAGATTCACCAGCTGAACAGGAGAGGACGCCAGCAACTGACCCTTCGACATGCTAGAATAGTGAAAAAAGATTGCTGTGTAACTGAGTCAGAAAGGATCTATAGGGAAATGGGTAATCAAGGGAATTTAGGTGAATGAAGTACTTTCTTTTATTTAAGAGTGCTTTACCTGTATAAAAAATGCTTTAGGAGCAAGTGCTGAGCTTTTCAGTTAGAGTATAGGCTGTTTAGATTGCAAGTAGAGCAGTTCTAAGGGAAAAATTGAAGAGTAGACTTTACAGAGCCAGAAATAGTTTAAACTTGATTAACCGGTGCTGCCCGATGCTGCTCTATGAGCAACTTCGCGCTAATTCGTGCAAAAGCATGCTAAAGCACGCAAAAACGGGCTTTATAGCAGGGGGTTGAAAAGAGCCAGGAATTGACCCAAAATGGCCAATAAACTACAAGTTGCTGGGCTGGAACCAATCCTCTAGGGACAAATAGGTTGCTCAGTGCTCCCCACTCCCACTGGTGAACAAAGAAGCTTCCTCTTATCCAAATAAGGATATGGATAGCACAGGAACTAAGACAAAGCCCAGAGATCAGCAAAATCTGAAGACTGGACTATTCTAGTTCAGAAAAATGGGAAAACAAGGATATTTTTTTGTTTTTTTTTTTTTTTTTTTACAGAGAAAGGAGAAAAAGATACAGTAGCAAACAGTAAATGCTATAAAACGGCTAGCGCACTTGAGTGTGTTAGCCTAACAATTAATTTAAACAAAAATAACTTATTAAAGTGCTAACAGTTTAAAATCTACACAGGTACAGTAAAAACAATATGCAGAGCTGTTTTTTAGGCGAAATGCAGTCGAGATGCAGTAATTAAAGCGAAAGCCAGAAAAAATACTTATAAATCCAGGAAAGTCACTCTTTCACTCTCTGCTGCTTGTAGAACTCTGCAGGACACCACGAGGAGCTGTGCTGAGTCTTTTACAAGTGAAAAAGCATGCAAAAATGGGCTTTATAGCAGGGGGTTGAAAAGAGCCAGGAATTGACCCAAAATGACCAATAAACTACAAGTTGCTGGGCTGGAACCAATCCTCTAGGGACAAATAGGTTGCTCAGTGCTCCCCACTCCCACTGGTGAACAAAGAAGCTTCCTCTTATCCAAATAGGGATATGGATAGCACAGGAACTAAGACAAAGCCCAGAGATCAGCAAAATCTGAAGACTGGACTATTCTAGTTCAGAAAAGCGGGAAAACAAGGATATTTTTTGTTTTTTCTTTTTTTTACAGAGAAAGGAGAAAAAGATACAGTAGCAAACAGTAAATGCTATAAAATGGCTAGCACACTTGAGTGTGTTAGCCTAACAATTAATTTAAACAAAAATAACTTTTTAAAGTGCTAACAGTTTAAAATCTACACAGGTACAGTAAAAACAATATGCAGAGCTGTTTTTTAGGCAAAATGCAGTAGAGATGCAGTAATTAAAGCGAAAGCCAGAAAAAAATACTTATAAATCCAGGAAAGTCACACTCTCACTCTCTGCTGCTTGTAGAACTCTGCAGGACACCACGAGGAGCTGTGCTGAGTCTTTTACAAGTGAAAAAGCGTGCAAAAACGGGCTTTATAGCAGGGGGTTGAAAAGAGCCAGGAATTGACCCAAAATGGCCAATAAACTACGGTCAATAACTTCACCTTTCTTATGTCATGTTAGAGGGACAGAAAGAAATCCTTAAGATGAAGACATCAGATTTCTCTCTGATTAGTTGACAACATTGCTGTGAATGCTTACTTTTTACTGTCAGCATCAATCCGCATTTTTAATTGCTTTGATTCCTTAGATTTTCATTAGTGGCCATTTCTGTTGCAGCATTTTAAATAATATTTGAATGACAGTCTTGAAAATGTAGCTGAGGTAAGTGTTCTTTTCAAAGTAACAACTGTAGTTCAGTGTTCAAGTGTGAAAACTCTGACTCCTGTGATTAATAGGTGTTACTTGGTAACCCGCAGTGGTGGTGCTGCAGTAGCGTTGTTGCCTCACAGTAAGACGCTGTCCAGTTTGATTCTCAGCTAGAGCATCCTCTGCGTGGAGACATGCGTGAATGGGCGTACCTTCGTTGAAGGTTGTGCGTCAGGCCTGGCAAGCCGGTATGTAAAAATCAACTGCCAATCATTAGCGGACCGGAGTTCCGCTGTGGTGACCCCTAACCGGGAAAAGCCGAAAGACACAAACAAACTTGGGCTGAAATGGTTTGTGTTTCATTCACAGTTTTAAATATTGTAGCTAGAATTAAAGTCTTTGATGTTAATCTTCTTTTCCCAACTCCAGAAGAAACATGTACTTTTGCAGAAATTACAGTGTAGAAAAAATGCAAAATCATATACTGACAGAAAGCAAGAAGTTAGACTAATATATTTGCTTACTTTCTTTGTAGCACTTAGTTTTATTACAGGGAAAGACATTTGCATCTGAAAACTAAGCCTGAAAGGCCTAACTTTGTTCAGACTCTGTGCTACACTATTTATATGACGTGTGATGCCGGCAATCTGTAACTGGTAAGGCACATTTAAATGTCATTGTTTTCTTAATGGCTCTGTTGTTGGGATAAGTGACCTACAAGATCCGCACCCACAGACTCAAAAAGCTGTTTATTTCATCATGGTTTGGTGTTTCCTACATTTTAACACCACTCTGGGACTAATTACAGGTTTTTATATATTTTTATACATAATTTCTGAGTCTGACCACATGGAGTCTAACATCTTGAAGTAATTCTGATTGTTTAGTCTGCCTCCAGGTATCCCACAATGCAGTGCTTGTCTGTAAAAAAATATTTTTATACATAATTTCTGAGTCTGACCACATGGGGTCTAACATCTTGAAGTAATTCTGATTGTTTAGTCTGCCTCCAGGTATCCCACAATGCAGTGCTTGTCTGTAAAAAAATTATATCACGCAGGCCTCTTTTTTCCTAAAGCTCCTGTCACTGCATTGAATTTACATGCATACTTAAAACTAACTGACTGAAAGACAGCAGTGTAACATTTCATGCCATTCAATGACTATTTAAAATACAAACAGTACAAATGCCACAGAAAAGACTTTCAAAGTGCTATTTTCTGCTGGTTCTTTTTAGAATGGCTAAACTGCAGTCTTTTATGAAGCCTGAATTGTACTACTTTGACTCATCTCCCATCCCCCTTCACACCTAACTTCCCTAGCTGTCAAAGTACTAAGGGTAATTTCAGCTGTTACCTGCTGTGATTGACAGCTCACAGCAGGAGGCTTGACTTGTACTGTTTCCTTATTCTAGCCTTTACTTTCTGTATGGGTAAGAGAAGGACCAGGGAGCTGTGACATCACAGCATGGGTGGGTTTTTAGGACAGTTGTGGTAATGTCAGTTTGGAGAGGGAATTGGCCAAAAAAACTGCCTGTACTCAGTGGCCTTGATGACATCAGTGAATTGGAGACTACAGCAAGCTTTTCCAGAGAGGGATAAAAGTATTTTGAAAGTGAAACCACCACAGTACAGTAAGGTACTGTTCTAGTGAAGAGAAACAGTCGATTTAAAATATTTTAAATGCTGTATTGTTGTTTATTCATAGCAGGGACAGTAAATAGAGAGAAAATAGACTTTGAGCATTTAATAACACAATCGCGTTGTTGTCCTTTAATTAATGTGCCACTATTAGTAGCTGTTGTGATGTAACATTTGAACCAGATGGAGGAAAGAAAGAGAAACATAATTATTATATTGTTTTTCTGTATGTGAACTGTTTAGTCTTGGATTACAGGGAAGAAAA
This sequence comes from Protopterus annectens, assembly GCF_019279795.1. Classification (NCBI taxonomy): domain Eukaryota; kingdom Metazoa; phylum Chordata; order Ceratodontiformes; family Protopteridae; genus Protopterus; species Protopterus annectens. The sequence goes on along the minus strand of NC_056737.1, from coordinate 594,464,506 downwards.
ACACTTTTTGGACAGAAAAACATGACTTTTGGGTGGAGTTCTTCTTTAAGAGAGTCAAAGTCTGTACTCTTGAGGCAGGATTGGGTTGATTTCATCTATCTGACTTGGGAATTGCAGGTGGAAAGCTCATAGTGTACTCACCTGATTGGCCTTAGGGCACAGTTAAGTATAAAGCTTGCTTTTTTTGATCTTATACAAATCTAGCAATTGTGAGAAGCTGCTCTTCATGAAGCAGTGGTTACTGGTGCCTTGTATACAAGCAATCACCAAAGTTGAAATTTTCCTATAAAATCCACCTCAGAACTTTACCTCAGCCCTGTATTACTCATGGGGCAACTAGTTTGCACAGTAAACAGCATTAGTTAGGATGATTTAGGTCTATCTTACCTTATTATAGCATACATGATTATTGCTGCTCAGAGAGCATCTGGTTTGTTGCTGGGCAGCCACACTGGTTATGTTAACTGCAGGTTACATAAAGTTAGCACCCTTCCCTCATCTTGTTACAAATACCCTCCACTCCTATCCCTTGTAACTACACATTAGGACCTATGACCAAGTATGGGCACTTTCCTGCTATCTCTGCATCCCGCTTAGTGGATATGGACATCTTGAGGCAATGTAACAATTGCCATATGTACACTGACAACCATTTAATTCTGAGACAGCCAAATATAGTCTGTGTGAGATGTAGTTACATATTGAGAATGGAGGCGAGACTCTCACAAACAGACACAAAAAAGCAACAAACAGGTTGTCAGCGACACGCACACATCACTCGACGAAACACATCGATCCACATATGCGCAGGTGCTCATATGTACAGGACATGTAGTTAAAGTGGGTGAATCCAGATCCAGCAAAAGGCCAATTACTAATGGTGTGCCACAGGGCTCAATACAGGGACCACTCCTGTTCAGAATATATTTCTCTGAAGTCAAGGTTAATGTGGAAAGCCTCTGGGTGACAAAGTTTGCCGACGACTGCAAGCTGGGGGCATTCACTGAATCCCCCAACAATGTACATATCCTTCAAGAGGATCTAGATCAGACAAATAATTGGTACCAGAACTATGGCCCAAACCTAATGCAAAAAAAACAATGCATCATCATATCTTTGGGAAGTCAAATGCCCCTGCAAATTACGACATCAAAAGCATACCTTAAGTTTAGACTCAGACATCAGATCTAGGTACACAGACATATAGTAGCCTGAACTTTGATTGCCATGTGTCCACAGTACAAGTCCTTGTATGTGGCACAACTTAAGAGTAAAGGTAAGGCATCCAGATCCAAAGAAATTATAGTTCAGCTGTACTAAGCCCTCATTAGACCAATAATGGAGTAAAATGTGCCATTTGGCATGTACATGACAAGGCACTTACACTAGGTGGCTTGACCTCAGAGGTTCCTCACAAAGAAAATACAGGGTGTAAACATGCCTTGTGTGGACAGATCAAAAGCCCCATGCCTTTACTCTGTCTCCTACTGACTATTAAGGGGTAACCTATGCCTGACCTATAAGGCTCTCACAAATCCAGCCCTTATGGAGCTGCTACACATCCACAAGTTAAACAGCATGAAGGTCACAGGATCTAAAGATCTAGGGATCTAAACTTAGTCAGTGACTCAAAATAAACATGCTGGGAAACAGATATGTGTCTCAAAGATTGCTCGTTCTTTGGAACAGACTTCCTATTCACGTTAAGCAGAGCCCTTCCCTAGTCCTCTTCAAAAGCAGTTTGGATTAATGGATGTGGAATCACAAATTCACACCTGGGGTAGTGTCTATGTTCCTTATGGACAGGGACAATCTGTAATATATTCAAGGCATAGGCAGAAATCCATGCCATCCTCTTGCCCCTAGGGGCCATATATTGGGCAAAATTGGGTTATATTGGCTAGGCTTGTAAGGGCTCTTAAGTAGTTAGCATAGTAATCTCCTAAGAACCTATCTGGGAGGGAGATTGGTTCAAGTACTTGGTGATTAATATGAGAAAACCAACACAGGAATCCTTTCAGAATTTGGTAGAAATAGTGCTAAGACCCATGGACACCGGTTGGAACTAGATCAGAGGGTTCAAACACTGCATGTACTGGTACACCCACAGCTGGTGTTTTTAGTAATGAGAAACTTATATGGGACTACTAGCAAGAATAGAAGATGATCATGTGGGGGCATCTCTCTTTAGCATAGGCTGTAGAGTGATTATGTGGGGTATTTAATGAACAGGCAGGAGCATGGAGTCACAAGATAACTGACCAATGACCTCCAAAAGGCTTGGAGTTGAGTTTCCACCTGTGGAAGTCAGGACAACTTGGGTATTGAAAAGTGCGAGTAGAGGAGACTGAGAAGGACATGAGGTCTAAGAATCTTTAAGAAATCGCCTACTCCATTTCCAATAAACTCGGCTCCCCCTTGCATCACCCTTTTTCACTTTTAATTATAACCTTCTGCTTGTGTTATATATATGAGCCTTAACTGCATAGCTGTAAAATATTTCTTCAAATCAGGCAACCCTAAAGCACATTGTTCTACAGGGAGGATAAACTTATCCCCCTTAACTCTTGCCCTCTTCTCCTCCTGGACAAATTCATTGAACTCTGTTAGTTACTTCCACAACTCTTCCTCTGTTTTATAAAAATATGCTTGATGCTTGACCTATATATAAAACTAAAGGGACTTAAAAACATTGTCACTGTAGCTGTTTGTATCTTACTGTCCATATCCATAAATAAGAGCTTTCAGTTTCTGCATTATCTTTTTATGTCTCTTCAAATACACAGTTAGCTGGCTTAACAGAAGCCTTTTTAATCCATACTCCTACTCAATAAAACTATGTATTGCTGAACCAATTCATGTTTAGGTACATAATTTACAGCTATAGCCTTTGTTTTATCTTCATGTATTTTACGTTGTGAAAAGACTTGAAATGGTCTCCCAAAGACTAGCATACTTCTTTTCCTATCTCTTAATCCTAAGTATATTACTACCTGTCTCCCCATACCTCCTTCCTCCTCATACTACCTCCCTACCATCCTTGGTGCCAAAGTCCTCTCCTGACCATCCACCTATTTCTGTGCACCCCTTTCTCCCCTAACTGACCTATTACTCACCTCTCATCTCCACCAGCCCCTACATCTCAAACTACATCCTTCCTATATTTTTCACATTCTCCTTACCTTACCTCTAAATATCTCTCATACTCCTTACTTAGCCTCTATAAATCGCTCTCTACTGTAGCCTACCTACTCTCTACACATCTCTCTCTTCTCTAGTCTACTATTCCTTACCTACCATCTCTACATCTCATCTCTCTCTGTCACTGCAGCATACCCAGTCTCTCAACAGTTCTCTCTTCTCTAGTCTACTATTCCTTATCTACCCTTTCTACATCTCATCTCTCTATCACTGTATCCTCTCTCCTTCCATCTCAGTAATCCTAAACAGAAAGCTATACCCCCTCACACTCTATAAACATACAGCTTTACCTACATGAACTTGCCTATCTTCTTAGTGTTCACTTTATCGTGTATCCCTGACAGACCCTAACCCTAAATTAATACACTCTAATAGCTAAGCTTTACTATGTTTATTTATCGTACATAACAATACTTTGACACATTGTACAATTTCTCATTTTTGATTGTAATATGCTGTACCAGCCTGTATGTGTAATGTCTATTTATCTTGTGTAATAATGCTTTAAGCTATTGCATTTCTTCACATTCTCAATTATCTGTAGAATTAAACTGTATGTGTAATGTATACTGTATATTGTCAAAAATTCTGTACTTTATGTGGAGCTTTTCTCTCCGGGCCTCCACTGAAAATGGGTTTTTGACCCAGTCAGACTTCTCCGGTCAACAGATGTCAATAAATAAATAAATAAATAGATAAATAAAATGTTCTGCAACACAGATTTCCTTTTCTGGATTTATCAAAATAATACAAAATATTATCAACTGCAGATAAAAGCAACTTTTCTTGACTACTATACCAATTATATTCTTGAATTTCTGAATCCCTTATTTTCTTTTCCATCTAAATGAAGCTGGTCTGATGGGTCTTTACCCTCACTGGGTAATGTAGTCACCACAGCTTTCTTCCAAATTGGTGGTGCTTCCTTTCCTTTTAAAATACTGTTAATCAAAAACCTTCCAGAGCTTTATCACTTTTGTCCTTCTTAACTTCCAAACTTCCACAGGAATACTATTTGTTCCTGGAGACTTGTCTGCAGATTGAATATACATCACCATTTTTATCTCATCTCCTCTTATCATAACTATTGGTTATTCAGCCTCATCATCCTATAACTCTGGCATAGTTAAGTCTTCCATAAATATTTCTTTTTGTGCTCTTTCTTAGTTTTCCTCTTCAAGTTACAGACCTGCCTTAGCCTCCCCAGGCTCAACCCGACTCACCTCCGGGGCCAGTGAGGAAATCAAAGAGGCTGATGCAGTGTCATACTACTGGGATATGCATGTGTACATCAGAGCTTGCTCAACCTCCTGACTAAGCAGCTCAATGCTTATGAAAAATGGTGATCACCAGGTTCATTTGTTGCTTACTGCAGTCAGCCTAGGCTGCCTCCCTCTCCCTAAGATGGAGTGGGTGAGCTGGCAGCAAGCATTCATTTCTCCTGCAGTCTCCTCTGACTCCCATGGTGCTAATCTAACACAGGATGTCTGGGGTGCATTAACAGCTTTATCCCCCTCCACCACAAGGCCATTCTGGATTGTACTACTGTTGGCTAAGAAGTACAGAACTAGGAACTGAAGTCCAATAGGGTTACAAAAGTGGAAAATCTGATAAAGGGGATTATTAGACTGGGAAAAATGAATGGAGTCAAGAAGAGAAGGAAGACAGGAAAAGATTTATCCAGAACATTTGAATCTTGGTCTTTCTAGCAGTCAGTCTATGTAAGTTTGTGATATGCAACAGTTAGATTACATGGTTTGCATTTCCTAATCAACTTTCAGAACCAAAGAGTTCTGTGAACTTGAGGGATAGGCATCTCACTGAGTGGCCCTACAGAGGAAATAGAATAATTCAGAACCAGCAGTGTTAGAAAGTGATGGACACACCAAAAAGGAAATGTTGAGAGAAGGACTGCTGGGCATACAACTTCTGTTTTTACACAGTGTCCACTCCTGGTGCTAAGGCACTGTAAGACTGCATATAATTCTAAATAATCACGCAACATGTTTCACAAAAGCTGCTGTACACTGAGCATTAACATTTTGTTTGTAGTGAATGTAAGAATAACTTCTGATTCTGCCTTTAACCTCCTTGCAACCACATCTAATGTTACAGCAGAGTTCAGCATATTGACTCTAGCTGGGATGTTTTTTGAAACGCTACTTGTTTTACTCATTGTTCATGGTTTTGTTGTATGAGTTTTTTAGAACTGTATTATTAATAACTGAATCATGGTTTTATGTAAAGAAACATAATACGTGTTATACTTACAAAAAATTCTGGACTTACACAGCTTTTTCATGCTATGTTACACCCAAGACAGGTGAAATGTTTTAAGTTGATGTTCATCATAATGTGTCAATACTGCTTATTTTAAGGATTTTGATGAAAAATATTTATAGTAGTTCACACACTGTGGTTTAACCTTGCAGGTTAGAAAATAAGAAGTTTATGTATACACTTGAGATACGGCATTCACTGACTTCCAAGATGGCTGCACACTGATCAACAGCTTAATGTCAGCTCTCCCAGTGCGAAAACAAACTAAAAAATTGCAGCCAGATATATTGTCAACTTCAGTAAAATTCAGTTACTGGCTACTAAGTACACTGCCTGGATGTCTACAAAGAAGAAACTAAAGCAGCCTGAAAGAAAATCAACTAGAAAAGGTGAAGAGAAAACAGTGACTGGGAAGAATCCTGCAGCTGTTCAGCAAAAAGCAGTTCAAGCTCCAGCTTTGGTTCAAGACATGGCTTCCAGTAGTCTAGAGGAAAACAAAAAGTCCAGAGGAAATTAGTGAATACATATGAGAGTGCAAAGTATCAGTCACATTTGTGAAATACAGCTGTATAAGAACAAGTGGAAAGAGTGAACTTTTGTTGACTTTGTTAATCTTGTGAAGAACTGAAAGTCATTTGTCTCACTTCTTGTCATTAATGTTTGGAAGGAATACGAGGGGAAAAGAGGAGGAAGGAAAAAGGTAACTAAGCAAGACAATTTATTTTCTTAACAGTACTTCTATGAAACTTTTTACAATACAAATTGCATATTTTACAGCAAAGTATTTTAATTGTTCTTATATGTGATAAAGGTAGAAAAGACTTACTTAGCTAATGTCAGATTTTTTGTCACTAAAGTGTAGTTAAGAGTATTTTGAGCTTCAAGGAATTACGAAATGTTTGACTTATTGTATTGTACTGACAAATATGTCATTCTTTGTTACTGTATTCATTTTTATATGTTTACTCTTTTTTTTTTTCCCAAATAATATTGTATTGATTTATGTACGAACACAATACAACAAAGAGAAAAACTGGCAGTGAACTACAGTAATCTAGTCTTCAAAAAAACAAAACAGCAAAAAACACAGAATATTAACAAGCAAAATACAACTTATCTATATACACTATATATAAAGTACTACCAAAATAAATGGATGAATGAGTTACATCAAGGGACTTTGTTTAAATAAATGAGATAGAAAAGGAAAGGTGTCCATAAGTTAGTAAAGGAAATTAAATGGGCTGAAAAACTGAATAACACATGAATTACTTATGTAGATGTTTATAAAAAAATGAGTCCAGACTTCAAGAATGTGGTGAAATAAAGATCTCCAAAGCTTCTGATACTCATTTGTTGATGCTTCTTATAATAAATTTTTGAGAGAAAATATATCTGATTGCCATATTCCTAAAACCTTCCCATGATAATCTGATGCGGTTTGGCCAGTTTTTTGTTATGGTCAGCTTTGACCAATGAGCATATGGTAATTAAGATGTGAAGCTCTAGCTTTGTAAATTTAAAGTCAGTGATATGAAGGACAGCCATTTCCCAAGATAGAGTTGACTTATGGTATCCCATTTTCTCCAAACATACTTTAAGGGAGCAGCAAAGCTCACGAGAGTATCTACAAAACCACAAAACATGTAAAATATCTGCTTGTGGAAATGAGCAACACGGGCAGGCTGGGGAGGTAGTGAGATTAAACTTGTTTACAATAGCTGGAGTGAAGTAGGTGTTGTTGATCAACAACTGAGTATATAATAACTTTTTGAAGGGAGAGAACCTGTTAGTAAGTTTAATTGCATTGAGTTTCTGTTCTTCTGTAAGTAGGATTCCTTGATGATCCCAAAATTTAGAATAAAGAAATAATGGTTCATATTTAATGAGGGTGATCAATTTACAGGAAGATGACAGCATATTTTTCCTACAGGATTGATTTTTAATAATTGTTTCCACTCTAGATATATCTATTTCATTAACCACAACATTTCTGGTTTTGCGTAATATGATCTCCCTAACTAGTCTTAGAATAAAATAATAGTGTATTTATTATTTACACCCAAAATTAGTTTTAAATCATGTAGTGATTTATCTTAGTGTTTATATATATCCCATACTGAACAATCTTTCAACCGTGAGAAATCTTTGAGGTTTAACATTCTGTTATTCATTTTCATATTTGGGTTCAGATGTATCGGTTGTAACAGAGAAAAAGCTTTGTCCAGATTGAGAGATTTTAAGAGATCTTGTAAAATTTTAGTTTTATGCTTTAGGATATAGAAAGAGAAAAAAAATATTAGTTTCTTTAACACAAAACAGAAATATATGAATTTCTGCTTGAAGAAACCAGGCAGGAGAGGTGGTGTGGTTTTGATGAACGACATGTTTTATTCCTAGGGGATTTTCTATTACAGAAGCCCCATTAATCTGGAATTATTTAATTCTGTAACTATGGTCAAGCTGATTGTTCCAGTTATTTTTGGTATTCCGAAGGTACATTGGGGGGGGGGTGGAGGATCCAATACTATATCAGTTAGTAGCAGTAGGGAGCATTACAACTGAGCACTTATCTGCCTTTATTAATAGAAAACTACATCATTTTCTTGGGAAGGTTGATTACATTTTGAAATATTTGTGGCATTTTCACATGAAGTTTAAAGATGCTGCATTTACACTGGAAACATTTTTAAAATCACTACTGAGGTTTATGACCTTTTTTACTAATTCCATATAGTAATGATTTGAAACTTACTGAGAACTTTATGGACTTTGTTCTCTACAATAATTCTATTTATTTCTAGTTGATTTTTTTCATCAACTTAATGGTGTGGCAATGGGCACACCTTGTATACCCATTTATGCAAATCTATTATTATTAAATTGGAAGAATAATTTTGTTTTTAATTATATTTATAAAATATTTTTGAGACCTGTTTAAGGTTTTTGTTGGGTGAAATTTTTCTGCTATGGAAGGGACCAGAATCTACTTTACAGGAAATTTTAATTTTATTTAATTTGATTTAAATGATATTATTATTTTTGTTTTGAGTTTTTCCCATGACTACACAAAAGTATTTGTTATTTGGATGTGATCATTTCTAAAGACAACAGTAATAGTTGTTGTAGGTCTAACATTAAAAAAAAATGCTGTCTAATTCTTATTTACATTTCCAGAGCTGTTACCACTTTAAACAGAAGTAACATTATCTAAGCTGGTCTCTACAAATTCTTTGTTTTCTGTGATGAAATACAGAACTTAATGAATTTGTTTTTAAAGAAGGGTTATACTTCAGATCTTTTGACAGAAATTAAGAATGAAATAATTTTAGTTAGTCTAAATAGATTTCAACCAATATTACAAGTCAGCAATGTTGGTTTGGGTAGTAACAAATTAGGGACATCCTTTGAAAAGGCCATTATTTATGCTGTAACAATGACAAGATGTCCATTAAGGAAATATTCTAGAGAAATTGGTCGATAATTCAACTTTTTGAATATATAATGAGTTCTATTAATGTTTCCTCCATATTTGTTTACAAAGAAAGAGCTAATTTAAAGAATACATTGGAAGGACATCAGTTAGCAATATGTTATGACATCAGTAATAAGAGTGGAACTGACAGATATGGAGCATGTAACTAATATTCATTTATTAATGAAAATGCTTATGGAAAAATCTTATTGAAGGACTCTTGGTGGTCCGGCAGGGGATAACTTAGTTGTCTATCTAAAGGGGGTTGTACACCATGAATGTGCCAGATGTGATATTTTCTACAAAATGGAGACAGCATTACCAACTATGTTGTTGCATCTTTCGGCTTTTCCCGGTTAGGGGTCGCCACAGCGGAACTCCGGTCTGCTAATGATTGGTAGTTGATTTTTACGTGCCGAGTTACCAGCCCTGATGCACAACCTTCAACGAAGGTATGCCTATTCATGCATATCTCCACGCAGAAGACGCTCTAGCTGAGAGTCGAACCAGACAGCATCTTACTGTGAGGCGACAATGCTACCGCAGCACAATTTATGAAATTACATATAATATTCATACAAATGATCTTAAAAGTACCCTAGCTAAAAATCCACATAAGTGTGCACACTGAAAAAAAAAAATATATATAAATATATATATATATATATATATATATATATATATATATATATATATCACCTTTTTAGAGCGAGTAACACCACTAATAAGGGTGGACACTGGGAGACCAACGTTGAATGGACAGAACTGATTTGGCAGCTTTATCTTGATGTTGCAATGTCTCCTGGTATTAAATGAGAATGCGAACCTTATCAGTGTACTAAAAATGATGGCATTCAAGTTATAACTGGACCTACTGTTCTTTATTATTATTATTATTATTTTTTTATCTGATTATTATATATATTTATAGCCGATTAGAAGTTTTTATTTATTGAAGTTTTATTTGTATATATATATAATATAGATATATTCTTTTTAATGTAATTGAACAATGTAGCTTATAGGTTTGTCATGTGATTATGACAGGCATAAAACTGTTGGTTTTATTGCAATTTTTATTCTGATCAAGTCTCATCTCATTTACAGATGAAAGCTCTCAATAAATTTGGATATAATTCTGTGTTGGGTTTCTCTATGGACTGCAGCATCAAGCTTTTTAAAGACCTCTGAAGTGGAGCCAAGCCTATGTTTAAATTTGTACTGTTTCATCTCAGCTTCTTTTCATACACCTGACCACAATCCCTGGAGAAGCTTTCTAGCTGATTACTGCAGTGATCACTGCTAGGTGTTGATGAATGCTTCAGACTTCTATTACCAACAATGGTAAGTTACAAGGCTGAAATGGTGGGAGCGGAAACAGCTATAGATGTGATCTGGTTCCAAGCAAAAAGGCAATGCCTACAGTGGTCCTGATTTATGAACCAGTGGCTTTAGACACACCTGTATGTTTATGCTTTTTAAGCATTAAATGCTGGAATGTTTTAAAAAAGTATGTTATGAATAAACCTGAACCATGCAAGTAGTTAGAAAGAACTGGGAATTCATAGCACATGTCTCTTGTTTCCAGTACAAGGATACAATGTGCACGCCAAAAGAGGCATTTATATTCAGTGCATGAGGGCTTAAGATGTTTAGGAAGAGTGCATGAGAAAGTACAGACAGCTATACTTAAGCATAACACCCACTGAGGAGGAACCTCCTCTTATTACTCACAATGTTAGAGAATGAAACAGAAAAGTACATAACTACTGAAATCAGTAGATAAGAAATAAGAAAACAGAGGTTACAAGATTACACATCATACGATGAGGAAGTCACTGTTTAAAAACTAAATTTTTAACTGTTCTTTATTAGAAATATATGACTAACCCGAAAACTTTCCTAAGACTACATATACACTAGGAAGGAAGGAAGGTGGAATATAAAAAAAATATTTAAAAATACAGATAGAGCATCCTTGTTAGTATGAACATAGTACAAAGAAGAAACATTACAAAATGCAGGCAATGCATAAACAAGAAGTCACTTATCCAGACAATAAAACATTGCAATATTTGAATGTATAACAAAATATGTGGCTTTGCAGGTATACCTCAGGTCTTCATATACCCATAACCTAAAATGTGATAGTATTCCTTTAAATAGAATGTAATTTTCATACCACTGATGTTTTTAATATTACATTATAATTAGTGCAGACAGTATGTTGTGTTAAGCACCACAAGCGTATCTGGGTGATGCACTTAAACAATACAAAATACCTTCAGTTACTACAAATTAACATTGCTGACTTTAAACAGCAAATCATTGTTTTACAAACATGTTTTAATCTTTATTTCAAAAGTAACAAGCAACATACTTTTTACAAAAGCAGGCTACTGTAATGGCAGGATATAATATGTGCCCACCTAATATGCACAACCTGAAATTAAAATCTTAAGCCCTTAAAGTTACTCAGGAAGGATAGAATAACGATTTCATTTCTAAAAAAAAGTTATGTACAACTTTTAAAAAAAGAGAGGAGCAAATGTGACCACCATAATCTTGCACATTCTTGAAAGTCTAAGGGAATATAAAAATTGTTGTAAATCGCAAGCTAAGTAATTGGCAGGATCTAATGTGTCTTCGACAGCCACTTACAGGGAACGCTGCGGGATAGGGCACTGACAAATCAAAATAAGCCAGAGCCAAAAGGCTATTTGAACACTCAAGACTGCTATCATGTATATTTAATGGCACTACTAAGCAGCACAACACGTGCTTCCTGCATGGATATGCAGTTTCCATGTTTCATAATCCAATCAGGAGCTACAACTGAAAAGCCTCATTTGGACAGGATTTACAAAAGGAAACTACTGTGATAGCAAAAATATTGTTGCTAAAAATGAATAAAAGATCCCCTTATCTATGTGGGATTTTGATACAGTTTCTATGTTCCTCACACATCCCAAAGACATGCTGACAGAAAAATCAATAGAGGCACCAAATTGCTAGTAGGTGCAGCTGAGTTTTGTGTGTGTGTCTTACAATAAACTGGCTAGTTCTCTGCTTTTCACCTGTTCAGTGCCAAGATCCCTGCACAAGACAATGCAGGTATTACAAAATGAATGAAGGAATAAATAATACTGTTAACCGAATTCTGTATTTCCAGTCCCTGCCACAGTATTAATACTTCTACCCTTACAAGTCCAAAATTACAAATCAAAAGCTTTCTATTAAACATCAAGAAGAATTAAAGCAACAAGACAGACATTAACTGCATAAAGGATAACTATAAATAAGATTTTCTAGGCAAGCTATGCAAAAAAAGTGTAATAACACCAGATCACATACTTATGTGCAATCTGCAAAAGTAGCATATTTTTCCATTTTTCACTCTAAACAATAATGTTCTTTTTTAGTCTTCAGTAATTAAGGTCAGCACTAGAGTGTCATTTCAGAATCTCAAGGTGCTTTAAAAGCCTTTGAAACCCTGACATCACAAACCTTTAATTACTACTTCAAAGGGAAGTGCTTAACTGGACAAAATGGTATTTCTGTTTATCAAACTGGTGCCTGCTGTAAACAAGCGCAGTAAGGAAGTAATGAAATAATTCCTTCAATGATGCCACTCAGCTAAAATGAGACACAGGAACACACAAATGCTAACAAAAGATGATCTGTACTTTGCAAGTGTGTCTAAGTACTGCAGCTAACTTTAGGTGTCTGTTTCCTTCCCCTTCCAAATTATTTCAAGAACCATTAAAACCCTTTTTGGGGTTTTGCACTATATCACACCCTCAAGAAATGCATTCCAGGATCCCATTACATTCTCTATGAAGTAACATTTTTGATGCCAGCATTAAAGATTTTCCCAGCAATTGTCACTGATAACCATGTCTCTGCACAACTGCGGAAAAGGAATTTAGCACCCTGGGCATCAGACCCATTTGGCAACAACACCAGTGTCTATATGTGGCCACAAACACAATCTGTTAATGACATTGTGTAAACTTTAACTTTTTTAACAGTTTACAAACTTTCATTAAGCGATTGCATTTCTGATCACTTAATAGACAGCTTGTAAACTTTTCTTTTTTTTGAAGTAATTACTATGACTTCAAGAACTGGAGAGTCAGACAGACCTGATTTCAGGCAGGTCAAAAAACTGTTTATATCTGATCTGGCCCTGAAAGGATGCTTTTGATTACAAGTTGAAAGATCCCTGCATCCTATGAAGAGTATATATCCAAAGGATAGACCCTCAGATGGTGAGGCTGAAGACAGTGAAAGAGGCAGGGGAGAACTTATCCACACAAGCTAGTTCCTCTGCTTCAGAGTCCATGTAATCATCCTTGGGATGAAGGTTCCCCTTTCATTTTAGTAGAAGAAAATCTAGAGCCAGAATCATTTTCAGGGTGCTGGCAGTGGCTGTGACCTGAATCCATAGTCTCCCTAAATATCCTTTCTCACTAAGCTCTGAGGAATGCTGCCTTCACTCTCAGTAATCAGCACTTGTGCGATGGATTCTTTTGTCTATGAAGTAGCTCCAAATTCAGCTAATGATGGTGTAGCTTCAGCTTGAGAGGACACTGACATGGTCGACGGTTGCAGCCTCCCAAGTGGCTGTGCCACAGGTCTTAACCATACTAGTTATTGGATATGGCTGCTACAAAAGCTCATCAGCACTACCCATGACTTTAAGATGGAGGGGGGTGCTGTCAAGCACTGAAGCAGTGTCATTGGTCTCCGGAGTACTCTTCTCCTTTTTTTAGGGAGGTCAAACTTAGGCTAACCATGCATTTTTGTTGAATGACTTGGCCCTACACTTAACAGCTCTCAAGTTACAGTAAACACACCAGGGATACCTAGGCACATCATCTAATGGACCTATGCAAAAAAGACAAAATATGTGGAAATCTCTGTACAGAATTTGTTTCCCACACCTAAGACAATTATTACCTTTATCTGACATCTACAGATTGGAACACTAGGAAAAAGAATCTCCAAAGGAGTACTTATCTGGAACTCTGCCTTCAGGACAACCCAGTGGACATACAATGAAAAGATAGTGAGCAAAATGGTTATTACACTGTGGCAAGAAAGAACTGAAGATGGTGCTGGCCTACTACCCCTTACACCACTGAAGGAGAGAGAGTCTGCCAGGCCATGGAGGAAGGTGAGAGCTCTGGTATTTGGGCTGGTCTCAACCACCTGCAGGCATTAAATCTCAATAGTCAATACTACAGCAATGAACTACAACAACCATCTGTACAATATTCCATAACATTTAAATGCAAGAAAATTCTCAAAGTAAAAGGTGGATGGAGGGTTGATAGCCTTTCTGCTGCAGTGACCAATCCAAAGATCTACCTTTATGAGAAGTGTACTCACACAACTCCAGTATCTTATTCTTGCGGGGGGGGGGGGGCTCCGTTAACAGTAATACATAATATTTGCTAGAGCACCAAGCAGCAATTACACATCCTGGGGGATAGAGAAATTACAGGATCCTCTTTAGCAAAGATTATTTTTGCTCTGATCTCTCGCTCTCTAACCATTGTGCTTACCCCTGGTCACTCTACTAATACATTCATTTTCCCTAGGCAATCAGTTCATTTGTAACCTGGGGCAGTGAGCAAGCAGACCAGAAGGGGTACTGTCATCTGTGAGGACAACTGGATTTTTTTCTCTTGAAGGCCCTAACTCTCCTGCACATTTTGACCTGTGTCTAAAGTGTTGATGTACAATGGGCCTTTGTAATGCACAATCAAGCCGTCATGTGATGTAATCAACTGGCCTTGCCCCCTTTATAGGCAGGCACCCGCATGTGATCCATGGCCTCCACTGAGGATTCCACCATGGAGACTGTCCCCTGAACTCGTGCACCTCCCTTCCCACCTCAAAGAAAGGTAAGCATGATTATGCATCATCATTCCTTTTTTCCCCTCATGCAAGCACCAGCATGGTTCTGAGAGTCTAGTTGAACACAGGTCATATGGGTGATTCTTGGGGTTTTATCCTTCTACACCAGTTATGAATATGGATACTAAGACATAGGCTGTGAAAATCCTTTTAGTTCCTTTAGTTTTATATACAGATCAGTGATATTTTTATCAACCAGAGAAGAAGTTATGGATGACAAGTAATAAAGAGTTGAAGGAAGTTATTTGGAAGGGGAAGAGGCAAGAGTTAAGTAGGAAAAGCTGATCTTCCCCATAGGACAAGATGGTTTAAGATTACCTGACTTGAACTGCTACTTTACAGCTACACAGGTAAAGCTCATATGTATAGCACAAGCAGAAGGTTACAAGTCAAAGTGGAAAGGGGGGGGGAGATAATGAAACAGGGGTGAAATTCAAGAAAAAAAAAGACAATCAGGTTCTTGATGCAGATCCTTAAGGAGAATATTAATATAACACTCTGTATGATTGTTGTTAAAGTAGCAGAAAGTATTCTAAAAACTAAGCCAACACCGGAATGGAAAAAGAAGATTTTGCCAGTAGGGATGACAGCAAGTAGGGATACAGAAAATAAACAAGAGAGGGTTAGAATTTATTAGAGAACACTGGAAAAGGAACCAAGGTATTGGAAGCGAACAACTACAGAGGGAAAAGACAATAAAGTGGGATGAGGTCAAGCAGAAGTTTGAACTGCATTTCAGAGACTGCCTTTCATACTCATGATTGATAAGGTACAGAAAAAGAAAAAGGAATAGGGGACTGCTAAGTGAAAGACCAGCTCTGGTAGAGTTTTTAATCAAGCCTATAACGGAAGCTGCTTTTAAAAAGAGGGATAAACAGTAGGGCACATAAAATATTGGATGACAACTATAAGAATCACAGGAGGTGAGAAAAGATTGGGAAAAAAATGTAAAGGCAATTTACAAAGGAATAATGGGAGGACATTTGCTTGGTTCAAACATATGTAACAAAGTCCAAAAGGCTTGAGCTTTTTGCTTGGCAGTACTTGCAAAGGTATTTTCAAACCCCAAGCAGACTTCAGAGAATTTCTTTCTCAGGTAGATACCAAATACTGCAGGTGTGACGGGAAAGTCAGTGCAACTGGGAGCATGTTTTTTGGATAAGGAGGTGGTAAAAATTTCTTTAACTAAAGAAATGATCCTTTTGACCTGGAACACAGGATCTGAATTTCCTCGACATAACAAAGCTTTAATAAGTTTAATGCTATTGTCTGCCAACAAAACAATTACTAGAATATGGAAATCAAACTGTAAACCAATATGAATAATGTATATGAGATAAAAGAACAGGAGACGGCATTATTACAAAAGGGAAGTAGCAAATTACATAGAAATAAATGGAAGATGTGGGAAAAATACATGCAGAATACTGTTCAGGAGGAGGAAGGCAGGAACTAAGTCATTTATCTAATGCTGAAGTGAATGATATTTGTTAAAAAGAAAGAAAAACAAACAGATGTAATGTGTAATATATGAAAAATGAATAATGTTAATATGGTTTGTTTTCTTTGCTATTAATGTATGTGCACCTATGTCTTAAGTGATAATCTAATAAAGGCTTACTACTTAAACAATTAACAATACCTTCTATAAGATGGAATAAGTAAATTGCAGGCAAACATCCTTTCTGTTCAGAATATCCATGAGGGAATTATGTTTTACAAATACAAATGTAGTCTGTAAGGAAGACATTCTGAATTTCTTTGTTACTCTGAACTGGCTGAGCTCAAAAGGATCTAAAATTCATCCTCAGTATTTACTCATTTGTCCATTTTTAGGACTACAAAAAAAAAAACTGAAAAAACATTTTCTCTTCAGATCCCTTGGATGATAAAGAACTGACTGCACCCATCCACATCCCCTACCTCAATGATCTTGTTCATTGGTTCCTGTACCATCATGCATTTGGTCCATTTGTTTTATATTGAGGGGAGAGGACTGGCATCTGAAGGCAAGCCAAGACACCCATGATCCATTTGTTTCTGCCAAGGGAGCCCAATCAATCTATTTGCTCCCACTCTTGTCAGATACAGGTGGTAGGGAGTGGCTCAGCTTCAAGTCCAGTGCAGCAGACTATTCTCTTCCATGCAGCAATCCCCACAGCAACTTCCTTGAACTCTATCTAGTGCGGTCTTTTTGGCAGACTTGCATACAACAATCAGTATGTGCTTGGCAGAATCATACCTGTGGCTGGAATACCCAGTGCTCCTGCTAGGTGTCACCCAAGTGATGTACCAGGGCCTCTTCTTTGCCTTCAGCATGGGCAATGTCAGCAGCTCACTCCAATCCTCTAAATCTGAACCCTTCAGCACTGGTGAAGCTAGTCAAACACATACAACTTGGGGAACAGTCAGGTTTGTATTCCTCTGAGCCACTGGGCCATGCTCCATTGTACTGTTTTCTCATGTAAACACTCTGAAACTACCTACTGAGCGTTGTTTGAGGGCCTGGAAGAAAGACATATGGCTTTATAATTTATGTAGAAAAAATATCTGAAATTATCTGAAGAAGAAACTTCTCTGTAAAAATATCTTACCAGGTAATTTTATAGTGTAGGAACTTTCCCTTTTACTGGGTGATAAGGTAAAGGTGTGGGTGGCAGATAAGGGCAACAATGACAAGAATCTCCTTGACTGGTGTTGACCCTTTCTTTAAAGCAAAGTGAAATATGATGATGAAAACTGTTTCTGGCCTATAAAGTTGCTGCCTTACAGTTGATATTTTTAGAAGAAATGTTCCATTTACACTGCAGAATACAAAATGTGTTTTCACAGATGACCTTATGTTTCCTTTTTTTCTAGGTTTCTAAATCAGCCTTAATATCCTCTGAGCATGACCATGTCCATAATACATAAGGCGATAGTCTGCTTAACACCGAAAGTATAAGAGACCTTGGGACACAGGTAGACAGTAGTCTCTCCTTTGATAATCACATCACCACAGTAGTCAGGAAATCCTTCTACGTGGCACACCTCATCACAAAAGGTTTCTCATCCAAGAAAAAAGAGGATTGTTCCCCTCTACTCGTCACTCATTAGACCCATTAGATTACAATGCCCCTTTTGGTATGTACCTCACAAGACATCTTCAACAACTGGAAAGGCCGCAGAAATACCTCACAAAGAGGATTACCGGCCTCAAACAGATGGCCTACGCAGACCGTCTAAAAAAACTCCAGCTTTACTCCGTTGCATATCGCCTACTCAGAGGTGATCTCTGCCTAACATACAAAGCCATGCCAAACCCAGATCTGTTGGACATGCTCCACTTAAAAAAATCCCAATCACTCCAAGCTACACACTCTAGGGACCTAAACCTTGTCATCACAATAAACAGAACATGCTGGAGGGATAAGATTCCTGTCCCAGAGACTTCCCATACCCTGGAACAAACTACCTATCTATATCAAACAAAGCTCATCATTAGCACTCTTCAAGAAAAATCTTGATGATTGGATGGGAAATAGGAAATTCACCCTAGGGACCACTTCTGTGGCTCTGCTCGACTGGGGCACAGGAAAATAATTTTCTTGGGTGGCGAAAGCCAGGGTTCCTTTTTGGCTAGGCTTACATAGGCCCTAGGGTCAATAGCCTAGTACCTACCTATGAACCTATAATCAAGCATGTCTTCTTAAAAAAAACTACTATTCCCAGCCACTGCTCTAATGAAGGCATCTATAAGCACACATTAACAACATTAATTATATTAAGAGTGGACGAATTTTTTTCCAGCTTGCCATTTATATCCCCATCTAAGAGAGATTGTAAGATTCCTAGAATCTGGCCAAGGACAGATTTCTGACTGAGTACCATATTCAACAATTTATTAGTTATTCTAATAAAAAGATTGTTGGAAGCAGATAATAGTTCCTAAATCTATACAACACCCAGGAGTGACTGCCTAGAGGTAACATGGCCAAGGGAACTTTTTAATCTCATCACTTCACAGTACTGTTTTTTGGGAGACAAAGGTTTTCTGGATGGCCAGTCAAAGAAATGTTCCATCAAATATTACATCTTCAACTGAAGAGCCAGGTGACTGTAATAATATATATCATCATGTTCAAAACCTGAACCACAGATGACTATATCTGGTCCAGGATGAAGTCCTCCTCCTTTTCTAAAGAAGGGGGGGGGGGGATTTTCAGCTTTTAAATCCCTAAACTGGAAGCCACCAGATATGCATCACTGGTTGAGGATGAAGAGACTACAGTTCTACCCTCAGTCAGCTTTTCTTTTCTCTTGTATTTTAGAAGCACTTAAATTAAAAAGTGAAAGCTTTTTTATGTTTGTCCCTGATTTATGAGACTTACAGAGCTGTTTATGTTTTTTGTTTTTAATCTTCAGGCCAACATGCGACTTTAAACATCTTAATTCAATAACTTTTTAAACATGTATGCATTGTTCACAAATAACACAGTTGTCAGCTTCTCCTATATAAAATAAGTATTTAAGGTAAAAGTATTTTGGAGGAATTTGTAGTCACAACCTACAGTAGCCCATCCAAATACAGGTCTGGACAACACGGATATGCAATTTTCAAATGTCCTTGTAGCCAGCTGGGTAGATATGGGCATACTGAGACAATGCAGTAATTGTCTCATGTTCACAGACAACTACTTAATCCTTAAAAAAGAAACACCTATGCAAGAGGTTCACATACACAGTTTCCCTAGAGAGAAAAATCTCCCGTACAAACAAGGATATCAAGGACACACACACTTCATCCACCATAGATATTGTCCACCACACAACAAACCAGCCTATGCTGAAGCACTACAAAGCAATCTTCTCAAACCTCAAAGACATCCTAAGAGATAAAACGCAATGCCTATCCTCAGCAATCTATAAAGCAACACCAAACATCGCACATACTCCCACACTCACTGGAGCCTCGAAAGCAAAGCCCATAAGGCAAGCAAACACATTCCATGGAGGATTCCACTGTACAACACAAAGGTGCCCCACTCATGCACTTGGCTCTGAAGACTTCTTTATCACCTGTTGTTAAGTTGTGTCTCTTGGCTTGTTATCGACATAGAGTTATGCTTGTTGCTAATATACATTGAGTTGCCTCCACCTTTTGTCCCAGCCTCTGCAGCTGATGGTCTAAATATGTGGAATGCACTGAAGTCTTGCACTGGCAAAGTACTTGCTGTGGAATTAAACCATTTATCGGTAACGGCACATATCTCTATATTCTCCAGACTGAGGAG
This sequence comes from Protopterus annectens, assembly GCF_019279795.1. Lineage (NCBI taxonomy): Eukaryota > Metazoa > Chordata > Ceratodontiformes > Protopteridae > Protopterus > Protopterus annectens. The sequence goes on along the minus strand of NC_056737.1, from coordinate 594,444,352 downwards.
AGCTTTTAGGGTGCAGAGTATCTTGTTTAGGCTCATAACATTGAACAGTAACACCTTTTATTTGCTATGTCAGTAGGTTTGTCAGTATGGCATTATATAAAAAAGTATTCAGACATCTAGGGGAGCCAGGTATAGACCATCCTTTGCAAAGCAATGTGGTCTGTTAACCATGTCCCCCATGCTGACAAATATTGAATCCCCCTGCAAAGACACCTGAACTTCAGCCAATTTGAAGTCTATCATCTTGCTTGGTGAAGATAGAATGCTGCTCAGTGTAAGGCACATACCTGCCTAATACACACATTAAGCGAGCTCAACAATGTCTGTCTTCATATAGTCCATGGAAGTACGTCTTAGTTTGTTAACTCCCATATGGACTATGATAGAATCATACAAAAATGTGGTATACTGACTTAAGTGCATGTGTAACATGGTGGATTGTGGCACCAGGTAAGCAACTAAACATTATCTTCTTACTTAGACTCAAGGAATCTTATTATTTTTAATTTCCAATTTTAAAGTTAACTTGCAAATTTCAACTTTTTAACTGAAAGAAAATTACTTTTGTTTATATTTGGATAGATAGAAGGATGTATGTTTTTCGCTAGCCATGAAGGCCACTATTTATTTATTTATTGAGCTTATGTATAGTTAGGTAGAACAACACCACTACCTGATTTATGAAAATAGGGTGTGAAAACTGCTTGGTTTATTTTTCCTGTATTTAACCCAGTTGGTTATGGTTTTAAAATGTTTTTTTCAGTCTGTTTCACTCACTGTTTTTATAAGGGGAGTGTGGTTTTGTAATTGTTAATTATGGAATGATGCAACTAATTAACAATTGGAGGATAGCCACCCACAGGTATAAAAATGGAGATTATTTGCTTTTGTGTTGTTCTGAAGAAGTCCTGATACCTGTGGATGAAAGCGCTTAACGTGTGTTACTATTTAATAAAGCCTTTTGTAGCACTCGGCTCTGAAGACTTCTTTATAACTCTATGTTGGTTAATCAGAAAAATGACCTGGAATTTATCCATGTGCAAATCACCATGGACAAAGTCCTATACCATATCCAAGGAAGCTACAGGTCACCCTCTATGTTCCTAGAATCCTACAGCTCATACCTAGACCTACTGGAGTCATTCACTATTAAATCAAATACCCTAGTTATGGGAGATTAACTACCCCTCTATAGACTGGGAAACATACACGACCTCATACTTGCATGCACATCGATTCCTGGACTTTATTAATATAAATATCCTTGACCAGATAGTGCACACACCCACCAGATTGGAGTAAAAGTCAACTAACACCAAATAATGTTGACCATTCCACTTGAAGATGTCTGTGGCTACTGTCGACTAATGTAGTTCTGGAATCTGGTTAAGCTGAAGTGGTTCTGTTGATGTGGCTTTGTAATATTACATAAGGAACAAGATAAAAGTGCTCGCTCACTGTCTTGTGACATAGAAGGCCAAAATACCAGACCTCTCGCCCTTCTTTTGGTAGATTCGGTTCCTAGGTGACCATGATGCAAAACAGTAATGTACTCTGGTTGCAAGGACTTTGAAACAATTACTCTTGGACATTCATAATGACACCTTTGTTAGACAAAATCTCATGGTGGCATTTCTGGGTAATCTGGATAATGTATCAGCAAGATAAAGAAGCTTGCCTTTCTTGTAGACAAGATTGAAATTGTACTTTTGCAATCTTAGCATCATATGTTGCAGTCAGGCTGGAGCTGAATGCATTGGTTTTCTCAAGATAGTGACAAATGGTTGTTGATCTGTTTTGATCTGGACAGGTCTACCGTAAATATGATCATGGAACTTCGAACATGCAAACACAACTGCCAAAAGTTCTTTCTTGATCTGGGTATACTGCATCTCAGTTTGGGTAAGAGTTCTCGATGTGTAGGCAACAGGTTGATCCTCTTGTAGAATGACTACACAAAGTCCAAATTTCGAAGCATCACAGGAAAGTGTAACTGGTTTGTGAACATCATAGTATCTGAGTGTTGGAGGCCTAGCAATTCTCTGTTTCAGGACATCAAATGCTCTTTGATGTTGCTCTAACCAAGACCAGGATACATCTTTATGTGTCAGCGCTCTAAGTGGTGCTGATATTTGGCTCAAGTCTGGAATGAATTTGCCTAGATAGTTGACCATGCTAAGAAAACGTTGCAGGGCTTGTACATTGTCTGGAGCTGGCATCTTGAGAATGGCTGTTTGCTTTGAAGGGTCTGGTCGTAGGCCTGTACTTGTAAATAAGTGACCAATATAAGAAACTTCATGTAGCCTGAATTTGCATTTCTGTGGATTGAGCTTAAGATACACTTGATGTGCCCTTTCTAGAACTTTTCTGAGGTTTCTGTCATGTTCAGCTTCATCACAACCTCCTACCAGTTTGTTGTCTACTATGATATCACCAAGGATGCCCAGAAAAACTTTGCTCCATTGCACGGTGAAAGACTTCACTTGCAGAATTTATCCCAAATATCATTCTCAAAAATCTGTACCTGCCAAATGGAGTACTGAAAGTAGTGAGCAATGAGGATTTTTTGTCAAGCTGAATTTGCTAAAATGAACTCTTTGCATCTAAAATGGAAAAAAATACAGTGGCATCAGGCATTAAGACTGCGACTTCTTTGACTGTGCGCATTGGATGATGAGGTCTTTTTAGCACTTTGTTCAAATCTCATAGGTCAATACATATTCTGATGTCATCTGAGCTTTTCTTATGAGCTACCACATGGCAGATACCTACTCAGTTGGAGTTTGAACTGGACAAATCACACCTTGTCGCACCATTTTATCTAACTCAGCTTTGACTCTGTCCTGCATGGCTATTGGAACTTTACGTGCTAGCCTGATAACTGGACAGATCTTTGGGTCTAACTTCATGGAGGACACAACTGGAAGTTTGCCTAGTTTGTCTTGGAAAAGATTAACATAGGTAGAAAAAAATGTGCTGGGCAAAATTAAGAGTAGTGGCCTATTAAGCTAACATGGTGAACTTCCTTATTAAATTAAATCAGTCCCATTCTCAAAGACTCTCTGAGCCCTAATAATGACTGGGCATGCCTCTTGACCACATAAAATAATCGTAGCTTCTTCCGCTCTGCTGGAATCAACATAAAAGCACTACTGAGCTTTCAGTTTAAATTTCTTCACCTCCATAAGCAATAAGTTTCACACACCTTATCAAATCAAGCCTTTTACCTTTACATACTCTAGCAAATGTTTCTGCAGACATAACACTGCACTTACAACCTGTGTCAACTTTGAGCTCTGTGGGTTTGCCATTTATCCACACAGTACAAAAATCTTCATTCTTTGCCCTTAAATCTACTGCACTGACCATTTCATGAAGCACTGACTGACACACCATCAACATAAAGAGTAGAACTGCCATTGTCTCAGGGCTGTCCAACTGTGAGACTATCTGGGGCCACATATGTTACGTGAGCTCAGTTCGAGGGCCAAGTACACTTCAAACTGTACATACTGTCAAATGTGGTAGTCCCATGCAACTGTTTTGTAATTAGTTGTTATAAACATAAATTCTCTAGTGGCCTGGATGTTTCACCATTACCGTACTACAGAAGAATACTCAACAGAGTCAATACAATGCAATGATTTATTAATACTGTTATTTGTCATTATGTTATGAATTTCCTGCAGAGTGCAGAATGCAGATACTGCAGATAGCAGAACCTACATTTGCAATACAATTTACTGCTGATAATCAAAATGTAGGCCCTTGTAGGGAACCATCACATAATTTTAAAAACTAGCCAAGTCAGTGGTAGTGTTACTAATCTAATGGGAATTTTGATGAGAGACTTTAATCACATGCAACGGCAGTAAAGTCAACAGCAATGCTTGCTGTAGCTAGACGCAGGCATGCACCCAAATTGTTGCCAAGACTGTTGTGTGCCTTAGATTTTACGTGTTTCATCAGGGAAAATGTACTTTCACAAATATAAGTGCTGCCAAACATTGAACACAGTTTCAAGGCAAAGTCATGTAAGTTGGGGAAACGGTCAATTGTAACTATCTTCCAAAAGTCTTTGTCCTTAACATTCTGTGACTGGAAGAATGGATCTGCCTGCAGCATGCATAGTTCTAGCTGGAACACTGATGGCTGCTGACTGACTGAAGCTTGCATTGGGTTACTGTGCTTTCAAGAACCTTGATGTGTGCACGAAAGTCCGCAAACTGAATGTCCGACATGAGTTCAAGGCATGACTTGAAGTGTGTCACTGTTATGCAACGAGTCTGTAAAAAGTTCTATTTTCTTGTGGAATGACTCAATGTGACCTGCAAGAGTTGATACATTCTGATTTTTCCCTTGCAGTTTTAAATTCAGAGTGTTCAAATAATCCATTATATCAGCCAAAAAAGCCAGAGTGCAGAGAAAGTCTGCATCTTGAAGTTTCAATATGAAGTCATCAGTCTTTGGAATGTTTTCTTCATTAAGAAATGACAAAATTTATTTTCTCAAAGAGAGAAACTGGGTCAAGCACTTGCCAGTGCTCAACCAGCATACCTCTCAGTGAAGAGTTAAGTCCCCGTACTGTGTTTCAAACTCTTCAAGAAATGCTACAATCCTCCTATGCCGATGCGCTTTATTGCCACCACGGATGATAATGACGATGGCTATGACCGTGTTCATAACGTTGTGAAGTTTAACATAATGGCCGCAAAGTGCAGATGTACACAGTCAATTCCATTTTGCCGCAAAAGTCTTACCAAGCCACCTTTACAGCCCATCATTGCTTTTGCCCCATAAGTTGTAATACTTGAGCATTTTTCAAATCCCCCGTACTTTTGCACAGCTGTCGTCAGTGCATTATAAATGTCAATAGCTTTCGTACCAAAATTCAACAACATTATCTCTAGTAGATCTTCATTCACGGTGAAGTTATCATTGATTGTTCTAATAAAAATAACAAGCTCACTGATATCAGCAATGTCAGTACTTTCATCCAGTGCCAAGGAAAAGTATTTGCATTGATCGATTATGTTTTTCAATTTTTTTTCAACACATTCATCCAAATCAGCTACTCTCCTGCTGACTGTCTGATGAGAAAGAAAAATGGTTTCAAAATTCTTTTTCATCTTCTCATCGCCAAATGCTGTGGCCATTTCCATTGCACAACGGTTTACAATCTCACCATCTGTAAATGGCTTCTTACTTTTGGCCAGTTCAAGACTGACAGCATAAGACACAATGACACTTTGGGTTTGGCTGGTCAAGGGTTTAAGCATAATCTCTTTCTGCTTATTCATCTTGCTTTTCAAGTTGTTAAAAATGATCAAATGGGCTTGATCCGTGTAGTGGTCATACTTTTCTTTATGGTGAGTTTCATAATGTTGCTTCAAGTTATATTCTTTTGTGACAGTTATCACTTGCAAACAGACAACGCATTGAGGCTTACCACCGTTTTCTGCAAACAAGTTCGCCTCCTCCCACCGACTTTGGAATGTATGGTTTTCTGTGTCGATCTTACGCTTACCACTCATGATTATCCGATCACTGTAGCACAATGCAATCGTTTCATATTGAAACTTCAAGACGCCGACTTTCTCTGCTCACTTGCGTTTTTGACTGATATGACGTGTGATGTAATCTCGCACCGCAAGAATCGGCGAATCCTACCCAAGATAGCCAAAATTTGTCAATGCATTCTGGAAATGCAAATAAAAATAATATTAATTGCAAAAATGTAAAATTTGTCCTTTTATAGATTTAAGGTTGCAAACTGGTCGTGGGCCGGACAGTAATCCCTGGCGGGCCGGATGTGGCCTGGGGGCCACCACTTGGACAGCCCAGGTCTAACTGATCAACTTGTTTCTTAAAATGCTCCATTTTAATAAAAGAATGTGGGCCTTTTGATTTACAAAATCTTTTCAAATGATTCCATTTATTGCTTTTGTAGCACTGCTGACCAAAAGCTAAACACTTTTCCCTTTTAGATTCATGACTTCCACCAAAGTTAAGAAAGGTGGCAATGAAACTAGGGTTGGGCCCATGCTTTGAGTTTACTGACTCACTCTTATGCTTCAATGAGACTGTGCGGCTTCTGAAACTTGCTATGAAGTTCAGGGGTTTATCAGTAGGTGCTGCAGGGGTTACAGCTGCCATGTGCTTGGGCCTGTTTCTTTTAACCACACGCTGCATGCTATCAACATGAGCTTTATCACTGTACCTTCTAGAGCTGCTCTCATTTGTAAGCATATCTGTGTGCTTTTCTGTGAGCTCATATATCTGACAAATCTCAATGGCCTTATTAAAAGTTGCATCACTGTCACAAAGCAATTTTTTTTCTCACAGCATCATCTTTTATACACACACACACACACACACGTCTTTCCTTTATCAATTCATCCATTAAGTCACCAAATCTGCATGGTTTAGCTTTATTTCTCAGGTCAGTTATATATGCTGCAAAAGTTTCACCGGGCTTTTGATCCCTTGTATAAAATAAGTGCCTTTCCACTGTAATATTTGTCTGGGGGTTACACATTTCTCTAAACTTACGTTTTAAGCAATCTGGGTCCTCCCTTAACTCAGCCAGTACAACAATATTATGTTTTTTCTCTTCTCCTGTATAGATAGCAGGTGCATACACAAATGAACGTTCACTTTCTATAGCTTCTGACCCAGCTAAATTAAGTAGAATAAATGCCTTTGTATGATCATCTTTATCAGAAAATGCAGCCTGTATGAAAATGTTGTACTCTTGCTCCAACTCTCTCCAGTTCTGAACAATATTACTGTCAAACACAAGTGCACTGGGTTTTCAAAATCCATCTGACATGCTCATAAAGTATACACAAACACACTGAAAATATGGCCCTTGTAATTATGTACTAACAAACTGTTTTGTGAGCTTGTAACAACATTTAAATGCACAATAAACTCTTCAAAATACTTCACTTTGTGAAATATGCACTGTAATGGCTATATTCTGAGAAATATGCCCTGTAATGGCTGTACTTTGTGAAATAGCTTTACTGTAACACTGCACAAACATGTGAGCACTTTATACACTTCTGATAACTCTTGATATCTTTGCTTAATATGAAAAAAAATATGCTTTGTGAAAATGTGGCTGTTCCCCTTATTTTATTTGTTTTATGCAATTTGGACTTTATTGCAAACATTTTCTGTAGTATTTTGAATATTTTTATCAATATAGTGCAAATCAGTTTATGCAAATATTGTTTACAACGTTCTGTATGCCTGGTTTCATATTATGTGAAAGAAATAGTGCTGAGCAAGTTTTAATACCTGCAATTCATTTCTGACCTGGTTTGTGAAGTTTGCACATTTTTAGGATGAGCCACTGCTGTATATTCCACCAACTGTAGCCAAGTGCCTCTACTTGTTATGGCCATGTCGTCTCAAGCTTCTTTCCCCTTTGGATATGCCGGTTCTGACTTCAGGCCCTTTAAGATATGCTGCTTTTAACACCATGTCACTCACTCATCTCTAATACAAATAATGAGAAGGCCTGGGGTTTTGTTTAGATGCTTTAATACATAAAAACACATCAGAATGGATAGCAGCTTCTTTAAATACGAACAAACTAGTTAACAAATAGAGCTTACATACATACATGTTCATATCTCAACAGCTAACTATAAAATGGCAGTCTGATTTGCACGAGCTCAGTATTTATACACTTGTGCAATACCTTGGATAGCTTCTTAAAGGTATATACACACTCATTGATCTACAGCCAAGAAATGCATTATTTTGCCTTTTGGGAAAATGACCAGGCGAATTACTCCATCAATAAGACACCACTAAGAGCTGAGTAGTCAAGGATCTAGAAACATATGTAGACAGTAAACTGGCCTTCGACCAACATATTGCCAAGGTGGTAAAAAGTTGTTCAATGTTGCCCAACTTATAAGTAAGGGCATAGTATCCAGTTCCAAGGAAGTCAGAGTGGCACTTTATTTAGTCCTTATCAGACCCATCATTCAGTATAATGCCCCTTTGTCATATACCTGACCAGACGTATGCAACAGCTAAACACCCACAAAGGTTCCTTACCAGGAGAATCCATAATATAAACATATTGTCCTATATTGATTGCCTTAAAGCCCTATCTCTATAATCTGTCTAAAAACAGGTTTCTAAGAGGTAATCTATGCTGTGCATATAAACCATCCTTGCATCCAGCTGTAACAGACCTTTCACATCCGCAAAACAAACATCATCAGAACCACTAGATTTAAGGATTCAAGGATTTAAATTTTGCTTGTGACATAAATAAGACATGTTGGCGAGATTGATAAGTGTCTCAAGAGGGTCCCCATGCTCTGGAACAGGCTTTCTATCCAAGTGAAGCAGACTGCATCCCAAACTCCTATTTAAGCGTAACATTGACCAATGGATAGGAAATCAGAAATTCACCCTGGGTCTCGTTCCCACGTCTATGAAAGAAGCAGACAATAATGCTCAAACTAAACCCCCCCCCCCCAAATAACCTCTAGAAACTTCCTAATTAACATACACCCTCCTAATGAATGCCCATGGTACATAGATACAATTGGGCTGGATTGCACAGCTATGGTTCATAGATATATATTAGGCTATGTTCAAGCACAGTATAGATTTAGATAGAGAAAACACTACCCTTAAAAATACATACTAGATGAATGTAAATTTGATGGTGTAGTCTTCTTTATGATGAAAACAGCAGCTATGAGTTTATGGCCAAATGACTTAAAAAACACTTATGAAGCAGAAATAATATGCAACTAATAGTTTCAAAGTAGTGAGAAAAAGTGATACAGCCAGCAGTTAACACTACTTGCACAGAACCCAGATCTCTACCAGATGCCACAACTTACTCTACTGTGAGACCAGCAATAGCCTATGCACTGGGACATACCTCTCAATTGACCCACAATTTTGATCAAACTTTTGAGACTTTCAGGAAAGGCGGAAGACTGTCAAAAATGATGATCATTACAACTACAGACATTTGACTTCAGAAAGTATATTAGTTCATGTTCTCTTAGTTTTTTTTCTTCAGTTTTTTAAGTCAATATTATAAGTATATTAAAAAGGTTTCTCTCATCTAGGACCTTTGTACCTCATTATTTTTGGCTTTGCCCCATATGCTGCACATAATGTTGAGACCTGTGAATGGGGACCATAGCTATGGTAAGTATACCCAGATGTTATGAATTACTTCTATGGTGGCCCTCCCCAAATTTACATCTGGTTGCCAACACATTTGTATGAGAAGAAAAGAAACAGTACACTGTTTTCCCCAGTTTCTATACACAAGATTTTTTTTTTTTTGCTGAAAGTCTGACATTAATAAAATGCCATGGTTGATGAACAGCTTGAAGCTTCACTCCTAGACAGGGAAAGAGTATGTTTCTATATTTTACACAAAGGAGAGGAATGGCTCCCTCCATGTTTGTTCAAGTACCACATCACAGTGGTATTATTTAGGGTAACCTGGAGAAAATGTGGCTTCGGTGCTGAATGAAAATTTAGGGCTATTGTTCATAGGTTCATAGATTAGTACTAAGCTAACTGCCCTTGTGAGCCATTTTAAGCTTAGCCAATTATCCCTTGTGAGACTCAAACCCTGCACCTTGTGTTTGTAAGGCAAACACCTTAACCATTAGGCCACTCTATTGCGAATAGTTATCATTTCCTTTATATTGATGGCATTTTCAGCTGGGAAGGGACCAGATCCCTTTTATTTTTGAACACTGCAAATATGTACCCAAGCTACCACTTACAGTATGCATCTGATTAACTGTTTACTGATAGTTATTTACAATTCTTAACTGTCTGGGATTAGTGCAATATAAAAATATTGTACATGCAAAGATACAATAAATTTTGTTTCATTATAGGTAAGCTAAGTACTGTAATAAGAGCAAGGAAATATGAAAGTTGGTACTTGGAAGGTTTATCAAAACAATGGCATTCCATTGATTTAAAGTAGTGTGTTTTTCGGCAGTACTGGAAGGCAGAAATATATGGAAACTCTTATGCTTGTATGTACACAATTTCATATGGCTGGTATAAGTTCATAGAAAGTCCTATCACTGTAGCATTCTCATCAGTGCCGTACAGAAGACAACAAGTAGATGCTTTTGACAGAAGGTAAGACAGTGCAAGGCAGACATCTAAGGAAAAAGGGCTTGCAGACAGTAGCAGCTAATAGCAGGAAGGCTCTAAGATTAACCCTAAGGGTACTGGTGGAAATTAGCAAATTATACTGTTCTACTGTGTATTTTTTGTAGGAGGTTACTATTTTTTCATGTGTCAAAGGTGAAGAAAGGGAGGCAGTACACTAGTTTATACAAACGTAGGTCAAACCTCTCAACTGTTTTGAGTTTTGCAAAAAGTCTGGATTTTTGCCTCATATTTTTGGCCTGTTCCTCATAAAATTTGAAGATTTCTGGCAACTTATTGAAGACTGAAGTCACTAAATAGTGGCAAACATCTGACTTACAGACTTCATCTCCTTCAAAAAATGCATATTAACGCAAAACCTGCTGTTCTATCAACTTTCCAAATTTATAACAGGAATACTGAAAATCTGTCCCTAATTTTGGGTGTTCATTAGTAACTCAAAAAGGAGGAGACCAATATTAAAGCTGGGGCAGAAGCTATATTACCTAGGTTAGACAATACATTTACCTTGCCAAAACTGAATCATCTGCTTGTACAATATATACTCAAGAATCACTGTTGCCAGGGAAAGAATGGCAATAGGGCATGAGAAGAATTACTGTTACCCCTCATTGGTAAGATCAGACCATAAACTAATCTCACTGGACATCCATATTCCGTCCCCACCCCCAGCCAAGGAAACCACGGTGAAGAACTTCCCAAAAGCAAACTTCACACTTCTCAAAACTGAGGTGGAATCCTTCAAAGCCCCTGGGCCAGTGGAAAATATGGCCCAAAATGCCTTGGAAATCATAAACAAAGACATTGGGAACCTCCAGACACTGTATCCTACCCAATTTGGCTTTGTTAAGGGCAGATCTTGCCTCTTGAACCTGGTCGACTTCTTTGAAACAGTTACCAAAGCCATAGATGAAGGGAAGGTAGTCCACACAGCCTACCTGGACCTTGCAAAAGCCTTCGACACAATACCCCACTTGGGCATCATAAATAAGCTCACCAGCTTAAATATCAACCCCTATGTCACAAGATGGATTGCAAACTGGCTCAGGGATAGAACCCACATGGTCAGAATAGCAGGTGCCATGTCAGACTCTAAACCAGTTACAAGTGGCGTCCCACAAGGCTCAGTCCTGGGACCTCCCTTGTTCTGTATATATTTCTCCGAGGTACAGGCTAACATGGGTGGACTATGGCTGACCAAGTTTGCAGATGACTGCAAACTGGGTGCCATAATCGACTCTCCGGCTGACACAAGCATCCTCCAAAAGGGTCTCACAGAGATGGATAACTGGTGCCATAGCCATGGCCTAAAGCTAAATGCCAAAAAGTGCATTGTCATCCCCTTTGGGAAAAACAAAGTGCCCACAAATTACCACATAGGCGGTAATCCATTAAGTACGGAAGAAGTAATTAGGGACTTGGGGACCCAAGTAGATAGCAATCTCTCCTTTGACAATCACGTTGCCAAAGTGGTTAGAAAGACCTATACAGCCCACCTTATCACAAAAGGGTTCACATCTAGATCAAGAGAGGTCATTGTGCCCCTCTACTCATCACTTATCAGGCCCATAATTGAATACAATGCCCCATTTGGGATGTACCTTACCCAACACCTGCAGCAACTGGAAAGACCCCAAAAGTACCTCACCAAGATGATCAAGGGGCTCAAACAGATGCCCTATGCAGTTTAGCTAAAGAAACTCCAGCTCTACTCAGTTGCATACCGCCTACTCAGAGGCGATCTGTGTCTGATGTATAAAGCCATGTCCAACCCAGAATTAATGGACATGCTTCACCTCAGGAAATCCAAATCCCTTAGAGCTACACGCTCCAGGGACTTGAACCTCAGCACAGAAATAAATAGGACATGCTGGAGGGACAGATTCATATCCCAGAGGCTCCCCTCACTCTGGAACAAAATCCCAATCCATGTTAGGCAGAGCCCCTCACTGACCCTCTTCAAGAGAAATCTTGACGAGTGGATGGGAGATCGTAAGTTTGTGACCTACTATACAGAGGTACAGTCAACTAATCTAAAAGGGTGGCGAAAGCCAAACACACTCTGGCTAGGCTTATAAATGCCCTAGGGGAGATAGCCTAGTATCAACCTATGAACCTATGTTACACCTTTCCTTTCAGCAGGAATGATACCAGTAGACAGAGGTTGAATACAAAGAGAAAAGGTTGGTAAATGTAAGAAACACCACAATGAAAGAGACCAACTCAAAAGGAATGAAATGTACCTGAAAATAGAAGGTGCTCACGGATGAGAATTGGAGAGTTTTGGGGACTGCTGGCAACCTGAACCAGTAATGTTCCTAGGTGGCACCAGGGCATTGCTTAAGCTGCAGACTATTATAAGACAGCCATCTGCAGAGTGACTTACAGTTACATATGCTTTGTTACTGATTTCAGCAGATTTATCCTCTGTGATACAAGTTACAGCATGTTTTCTCAGAATTAGACATTAAAAGTGGAGAACAGGATCACTGGTAGATTTGTAAAACCTCCAGGCTTTGTCCATAATCTTAATTTTCTTGTAAACAAAGTACAGCGATTACTATTTTGCCAGCAGGCTTACCCTATTTTGATTTCCTGCACACTATCTGTACGTGACCTCTACAAAGAGACCAGTCACCAGTGGAGTCCCCCAGGGTTCTGTGCTTGAACCTCTCCTCTTTGGCATCTACTTTTCTGAAGTAAAACCAAATACCAAAGGCCTCTGGCTGACTTAGTTTACAGATGACTGCAAGTTAAGGGCAGTCATTTAATACCCAAATGGCACTGCCATCCTGCAGGAAAGTTTGTCCCAAATAACTGACTGGTGCCAAAATCATGAACTGAAACTAAATGCCAAAAGTGCATTATTGTATTCTTTCAAAAGTCATCCAGTCTCAGGAAACTATCACAATTAACTACACAACCCAGTTGTTTGGGATGTGGGAACTTACATGGAGAGTGACTTAATGTTTGACCAACATGTGTACATAGTTGCAAGAAAGTCCTTTTATACTGCACAGCTTATAAATAAAGAGATTGTTTCTAGATCGTAGGATGTCATTGCCCCCTTTACTCGGCCCTCATTTGGCCAACCATTGAATATAATTCCCCCTTTGGCATGCATCTGTCCAGATACATGCAACAACTAGACGACCACAGAGATACATTACTAAAAAGATACAAGGCCTAAACAACATGTCATGTTGACACATTCAAAGCCCCATCACTATACTCACTCTAGGGGCAGCTCATGCTGAGATAAAAAATATCATATAGACTGCTAACAAGTGACCTGTGTTTGGCATACAAGGCATCCTCTGACCCAAAACTGATGGATTTATTGCACATCAACAAGTCAAATGGCACTAGAAATAAGAAATACTCTTGTCTCGGGATATATACCTCTTCTGCAACATCAACACAACAGTTTGGAGAGACAGGTATATATCTCACAGAGAATACTGCTGCTCTGGAACAGACTCCTTATCCATAAATAACACATTTCATCCCTGTCCATATTCAAGTGCAACTTGTATCTATGGATGGGAAACATAACATTTACCCCAGGATTGCCCCCTGTACTACTAATGGACAGATGAAGCTCATAAATGCTTGATCCCATGCATGTGTTCCCTCAAATTCTCTGTGGTATGACCCCAGTTATTCTCATTAGGGGTAATTATAATTATTGGCCATGGGTTGGGTAAGGCCAATCTCTAACCAAATGGACTAGGTTAATTTACGCACCCCAGGGAAATTGGCAAAGATTAAAATAGCCCCCAATGCAGCTAGTGAAGTAATTATCTATGAACCTATCAACTACTGGAATGGTCAGAAACTATGATTATACAACGACCCCCCCCCATTAATATTCCAAAACGTGCATGCTGATTGGTCAGCATGCACATTGTAAAGCAGAGTTATAATAATGGAAAAAGGTCCAGTTGCCCGGACTTTTTCCATTAGTATAACTCCTTTTTTTTTTTTTTTTTACAGCAACGGAGAACGCAAGATCTCCGTTGCTTGTTTCAACCTGTCTCGCCATGTTAAACGTGTTTAACATGGCGAGACAGCTTTTTAAAAAAGCAACGGAGCATCTCCGTTGCTTTTTTTAAAGTTGTCTCGCTATGTTAAACCCATTTAACATAACGAGGCACTTTAAAAAGCAACGGAGATCTTGCTTTCTCCGTTGCTTTTTTCAAAACTGTCTCGCTATGTTAAATGGGTTTAACCTAGCGAGACAGCTTTAAAAAAAAGCAACGGTGATTCTCTGTTGCTTTTTTTAAAGCTGTCTCGCTATGTTAAACTCATTTAACATAGCGAGACAGGCTGTAAAAAGCACCGGAGATCTTGCTTTCTCCATTGCTTTTGCCCACAGCTCTGATGTACTGCGTAAATATACGCATGCGCAGTACATCAGAACTGTCGCAGAATACCCAGACAGCTGCGGAAGGGCAGCAAGGAGGCATTATACTACGCCATTATTTAAGAAAAGTAATTATTTTTTTTCTTAAATAATGTCATTGTATAATAGCAATAGCCCACTTCTGGGTGTGGGTAATGCTGGATTTACCCACGGTTGGCTTTGTTTGGCCACTCGGGCTTCGCCCTCGTGACCAAACCACACCAACTGTGGGTAAATCCAACATTACCCACACCCAGGAGTGGGTTATTGCTATAATAACCAACACTCAGACACAAAACTTCATAGCAACAAAAATAAGAAAAAAAACAAAGGTTACACAGCAAATTGCTGCACTTTATTAAAAGTAGCTAGCACTTTCATCTACAAAAGTGGGCAACTTCAGACTTTTTCATACTGGATTACAACAAACCTTAAACATGGACTTTGTTTTGGTACTTCACGAAATGCAGTATAGTAAATATTACTCACATTTAAAATACCCAATAAAGGTCATCAGTAAGCTGTGAGGAAAAACTGCCTATAAAGTATTCTTTCAAGCTCTATGAGTTGGGAATGGGGATTCACATTGACTTACAGCCAGGGTGATTCTTAGGTAATCACCCAATCGATAAACTGGAGTTGTCATGCTTCCAGCCAACAGAATGTAAAGGCACCCACCAGACAGCAAATAGGTAGTCGACCAATAAAGCTCTACATTAGAATGAATTCATGCTGATCTTAAACTACTCTATCTTAGTGGCATATCACCAGTGACAGGAAGGTAAGTGCTTCTCCATATGGCATGTTGCCATAGTGTAATCTGTTCAGGGTTGATCCACCTTAGTGGACAGCATCCCATGGTAGTTCCCATGTATGAGAAATGCGTTGCTTAATTTTTTTTTTTTTTTACATTTCCCATGATGGAAATGTGGTTGGATGTGAAAATGTGGTGCAGTCTTGTTGTTATTATGTACAGAAATGGATGCAACATAGAATGCCAGTCTTCCCTGGGAGGGAGTTAGGTTCTGCCAGGTCAGTGGTGGAATTGTGCTCTGTCCCTGAGACAACCTTTTGAAAGCCTCTTAGAACTCTCAGATCTTGTATTAGACACAGCAGAACGTCCAGATTGTTTAACTATACTTTGGAAGTAGCACTTAACAGCCAGTTACCGAGGTATAGGGAAACGTGGATCTCCAGCAGGTGAAGATACACTACCACCACCACAATCATCTTGGTGAGCACCCTAGGGGCTGCTCATGCTGAGCCAAGAAACATCACAGAATGGGTCTCTGGATAGATCTCAAGGTCAAGGGAAGATGCCAATATCTGGGGACCTCTGGCAGGGCACTACAGTACAGTCTAAACAGACATGGGTAATAAGATATTTGTTGTGTGCATTACACTGTATAACATCATCCTATAAAAAAGGACTGCACAACCATGCACTACCAGATAACAGCAGTGCAACACCCACAGCATGAGAGACAGCAGTAGGTGTGAAACAGTGCTAGCTGCCCTTGTGGGCCATTTTAAGCCTAGCCAGTTTCCCTTTTTGTGAGCAAATTAACCTATCCCATTTGGTTAAAGATAGGTCTTAACTATCCCCATGATTGATAATTATATATTACCCCTAATGAGAATAAGTGGATCATACCAAAATAATTTAAAGGGACCCATGTATGGCATAAAACATTTAGGAGCTTTCCTCTAACCATTAGTAGCACACTGAGCAGTCCTGGGGTTACTTTTATGTTCTCCTTCCATAAATAAAGTTAGGCTTGAATATGAAAAGGGATTAACTTTGTTTTATGTGGATGGGGAGTCTGTTCCAGAGCAGTGGAAGATAAAGCTGTCCCTCAATCAGTTCTGTTGATGTTGCAGAAGAGGTTTAAATCCCTAGACCAAATTCATCAGTAGTGGCTTGATGGATGCCTTGTATGGCAGACTCAGGTCACCTCTTAGCAGGGTGTAGGATACAGTGTATAGTGAAAGGGATTTGAGTCTGTCCATGTAGGACATGATGTTTAGGCAATGTATCCTTTTAGTAAAGTATCTCTGTGGGTGCTCCAGTTGTTGCAAGCGACTAGACAGATATATTCCAAGCGGGGCATTATACTTTATGACTGGCGTAATAAGGGCCAAGTAAAGGGGACAATGGCATTCCTAGATCTAGAAAAACTCTCTTTCTTTATAAGCTGTGCAATACAGAAGGACTTTCTTATGACAATAGACACGTGCTGGTCAAAAGTTAGGTCACTGTCCATGGAAGTTCCCAAATCCCAAACAACTCAGTCAACTCTCAGGGGCATATTGTCAATGGGGTAGTTCCCTGAGGTAGTGGGCTTCCCAAAGAAAACAATAACTACTTTTTTGGGGATTTAGTTTCAGTCCATGATTTTGGCATCAGTTATTTATTTAGGATAAATCTTCTTACAGGATGGCTAAGTTATTTGGGGATTCAATGACTGCTCCTAGCTTGCAGTCATCTGCAAACTTAGTCAGCCAGAGCCCTTTGGTATTGGCTTTACTTCACAAAATTAAATGCAAAATAGTTGAGGTCCCAGTACAGGACCCTAGGAAGCTCCACTGGTGACTGGTCCCTTTGTGGAGTTAACTTCCCCTCTTTTGATTTCCTGCATCCTATCTGTGAGCCACTTGGTAATCCAGTGAGTAAAAGAGGGGTTTATTCCAATTTTATTTACCTTTTCTAATATGCCTGCGTGGGGAACTATGTCAAAAGCTTCGGCCAGGTGGAGTTATACAGTGTGTACTATTTTGCTTTCATCCATTGCTTTGGTAACCTTTTCAAAAAAGTCCACCAGGTTGGGTAAGCATGACCTTCACTTGATGAATCTAAACTGAGACGGGTCAGTGTTTGAAAGTTTCCTATATCCTGTCTGATTAGTTCCATGATAAGTCTTTCCATGGCTCTGCATATGAGGCTGGTCAGACTTACTGGTCTGTGGAAGGTCCTCCCTTATGCAGAGGAATGACTGTAGCTGCTCTCCATTCATTTGGTACAAAACCTGTATGGAAGCTGAGACTGAAAAGTGCTGTTAAAGGTGTAGCTAAATCATGCTTCATGCTATTTAAGATGTATCCAAGGATATTGTCAGGACACACTGATGCAAGCTTTTGATAGTACTTTTAAGACTTGGTCTTGTGTGACAGCTGGAGGCAAGCCAGTTTCAGATATATGACAGAGGGGAGACGGGTAAAGTTAGAGCTAAATTAATGGGCCAGTAAGTTTGCTATATCTTCAGCTTAGTGTAAATAATATAATTCACAATCAGCTCAGCACATTGCTGCATTGTTCTTTTGAGATTATGAACATAACTAAAAAAACCCTGTGATCGTCTCTGGCTTGGTTAGTTATTTCAGCCTCAAACTTGGCTTTGATATATTTTATTAAGCTCCTGAGTTGTTTGTTTATTTCAGTGACAAAGGATCTAATATTATTGGAATTACACTTATGGTCAAAATTATTTTCTTTTTATTGCAAAGCCTGTTGATATTATGGTTGACCATAAGGGTTTGTTTCATGGGTTTGCCCTATGCTTGTTCCTGCGAGGTACAGCTGCATCTATGCAGCTGTTTACATGCTGGTACAGTACTGAGGTGAACATTTCTGTGTATTCAGTGGAGTTAACATGGTTTGGTGGGGATCTGAAGCTTGCCAGTGTATAAGTGGTGATTAAGTATTGCTTTTGCTTGTTGTTTCCCTGAAACGCTAATCCTGCCTAAAACACGGCTTTTCAGTGCTTCTGTGGATCCCTAGTGATATCTGCATTGCTTACTGTACTTATTTCTTTGTTGCACTTGAAAAAAGTTACTATTTGTCGTTTTTGCATTTAAGTTACCTGTAACACAGTCGCAGGCTACACACTCAGGTGAGCTAGCCTCCTCTGTGCATTTAAAGTAATTTAAGCTCTGCATTTCTGTTGTTTCTGATAAAAAAAAAACACAAAAAAACTCCTTGTTTTCCCGCCTTTCTGAACTAGTCTAGTCCAGTTTTCAGGCTTTGCTGAATCCAGGACTGTGGTAGAGGTTCCTGTGTTGCCCATATCACTATATCATGCTTGGATAATTAGGTGGCTTCCTTGTTCACTGTGAGAGAGGGAACTCTGAGCAGCCTATCTATCTGTCCCTGTAGGAGTGGTCCCAGCCCAGAAACTTGTAGCTCATTGGTCATTTTGGGCTGATTTTTATCCTTTTGATCTCCCTGGTATAAAAACCACTTAGCGCGTTTTTGCGCTTGTATACAGCTCAGCAAGCTCCTCGTGGTGCCCTGCAGGGTCCTACAAGTGGCCGAGAGACAAAAGAGAGACTTTGGACTTGATTAAGTATTGTTTTTGCTTGTTGTTTCCCTGAAACGCTAATCCCACCTAAAACGCGGCTTTTCAGTGCTTCTGTGGATCCCTAGTGATAGCTGCATTGCTTACTGTACTTATTTCTTTGTTGCACTTGAAAAAAGTTACTGTTTGTCATTTTTGCATTTAAGTTACCTGTAACACAGTCACAGGCTACACACTCAAGTGCGTTAACCTCCTCTGTGTATTTAAAGTAATTTAAGATCTGCATTTCTGTTGTTTCTGAAAAAACAAAACACAAAAAACTCCTTGTTTTCCCGCCTTTCTGAACTAGTCTAGTCCAGTTTTCAAGCTTTGCTGAATCCAGGACTGTGGTAAAGGTTCCTGTGTTGCCCATATCATACTTGGATAATTAGGTGGCTTCCTTGTTCACTGTGAGAGAGGGAACTCTGAGCAGCCTACCTGTCCCTGTAGGAGTGGTCCCAGCCCAACAACTTGTAGCTCATTGGCCATTTTGGGCTAATTTCTATCCTTTTGATCTCCCTGGTATAAAAACCGCTTAGCGCAGTTTTGCGCGGGTTTGCGCACTGCGCAGCGCTGTTTAGCTGCAGTTAAACTATTCCAGGCTCCACGAAGTCTGCACTTCAGTTTTTCCCTTGAAACTTGATACACTTCAACCCAGCACTAGTAATAAGGCATTTTAAGACTGGCACTTACTAAAACTCACTAAAACTAGCACTAGCTTACAGCTGGCACTTCAGCCCTATACTCAGGAAGTATAAGGCTCTTTACTCATCCAATCAGCAATACAGTCCAAACCATCTATTCAGGTATGTTCAAGGGACAGATTCAGGTGTACTCTCCGGTCCAGCTGGTGAATCTGGGCATCCTGAGGCAATGTTACAATTGCCTCATGTACACAGACAACCCCCTCCTCCTTCCAACCAACACAAACATATGTGAGAGATGCAGCTACACAGCCAAGCTGGAGGCTAAGCTCTCTCAACCCACGACTGGATCATCCAGTCACAAGGAGAAGGACAACACTAGCACCACATTACCAGACTCACATAGACCAGCCATAGCTGCACCAACAAACGACTCTCAGAAACACGCAAAAACATACTCGGAGGCTCTAAATAAGAACCTGCCTAAACAACAGAGACCTCCTAAGCATACACCCAAGCAACCCCCACCCCACAACAGAAACCAGGTAACACATACGTCATAACGTCAGTGTGCCAAGCAAAAACAGTCCCTAAGGCTAAATAACACACCTAACACACTAGTAATCGGTGATTCTATCATCAGGCACACAGACGTCCCACTCACTAGACTGAACAAGGAGAAGGTTACCATAAGCTGCCTGTTGGGTGCCAGAATCCGCCACATCACACATGCACTCAGGTCACTCCACAACAAGTACAGATATGACTATGTCATTGTACATGTTGGCATAAATGACCTGAGACGTACCTCCCTGGACTACACGAAAAGAGACATTGAGGAGCTCTCTGACCATGTAGCCCAGGCTGGTATGACTCTGACTCTGAGTAGCATCCTGCTCTCACCCTAAATGATGCCAGCATACGAAGAAAAAATTATCAGTTTCAACAATTGGTTAAACTACTGGTGTCATTCAAAGGGGATCCAGTACTTGTCAGCCTGGGATGACATGCTTGACAAGCCATGTTGCTTCACCAGAGACGGCTTGCACCTGTCGCCCCTGGGCTTTTGAATACTGGCCAGGACTCTTGCCGCCCCAATACTGCCTTTTTTAGGCAAGGCTCAAAAGACAAACCCGCCTCCATAAACAACAATAATAAACAAAAACTGAGAGCAATGCTGCTCAACGCCAGAAGTCTAAACCTCAAAATGCACGCACTTGAGGCTCTCCTTAGTATGGAAGAAATCAACGTATGTGCAGTGACAGAAACCTGTTTCAAGGCTCCAGAGAGCACCCCAGCACTACCAGGCTATAATTCCTACCATACCTTTAGGTCCCAAAACCAGGACCAGAACACAAAAGGAGGGGGTGTGTCCATATTCATCAAGAACACCCACACCTCCAGGCTAGTAGCACAGCACGCGGAATCTGAGACCATCCAAGTGCAATTGACAGCGGGTAAATTGACTGTTCAATTTATAGCTTGCTACAGATCTCCCACCTTGTCTCAGGACCCTCACGCAGCATTCCTGAGAACATTAGAAAGTATGAAGATTCTACCCAACACCATGCTACTGGGTGACTTCAACTATCCAAACATTGACTGGGAAAACTACTCAAGCTCAAATGCCCTAGCCCAACGCTTCCTTGAGTTTATAAACTCAAACGCCCTGGAACAGCTGGTCACCACTCCTACAAGAGGTGACAACATACTGGACCTGGTCATCACCAAGATGGGGAACCTATGTTTCACATCTAAGGTAAACTAGTCATTGGTAAGATCAGATCACAAACTAATCACACTGGACATCCACATCCCGACCCCCCCCCCACCCACAGTCAAGGAAATCAAGGTAAAAACCTTCTCTAAAGCCAACTTCACACTCCTCAAGACCGAGGTGGGAAGTTTCAAAGCTCCCAATCAAATGGAAAATGATGACCCATCAGCAGAATCCTTTACAAGTGCATTCTATGAACACCTTCAAGAATGCATGGACCGAGCCATCCCAAGTAAAACCAAGACCAACTCCTCAAAAAATAGGAAGCCAGTCTGGTGGACCCCGGCCATAAATAAACTTTACAACAGAAGGAGGAAACTCCTGCAAGATAGAACAAAAACCCAAAATAAGAAGGCATCTCTGATTAACATAAGTAAAAAACTGCGCTCCCTCATTAAATCATCCAAGGCCAACTTCGAAAGAAAAATAGCCAATGACTCTAAGGATAACCACAAGGCCTTCTTTAACTATGTCAAGAGTCTAGGGGCAAACTCTCAGATATGCTCCGAGCTAGTGCATAATGGCCATAAATACACTGAAACAACCGACATTGCCAACATCCTGGCTGACAAGTTCAGTGCAAACTTCACCCCCCCCTCCACCAAAGGGGCTAGCACCCATCCCAGTAGAATGTGGCACTCCAGATATCTCAGACACAAAAGTAAAGACAGCCCTTGCAAAGGCCAAAAACACAGCATCAATGGGACCAGATGGTATCCCAGGTTGTGTCTTACACGAGCTTCAAAAGGAACTAACCCCCCATCTCAAAACACTATTCAAACTCAGCCTCTCTACAGGCTATGTACTCAAAGAATGGCGTACAGCAACAGTTGTACCACTCCACAAAGGTGGTGCCACAACTGACCCTGGGAACTATCACCCTATAAGCTTGACTAGCTTGGTCTGCAAAGCCATGGATCGCATTGTCATGGAGCTCATTAACAGGGACATTGGGAACCTCCAGACACTGGACCCCACCCAGTTCGGCTTTGTTAAAGACAGATCTTGCCTCCTGAACTTGGTCGACTTCTTCGAAACAGTCACCAAGGCCATAGATAAAGGGAAGGTGGTCCACACAGCATATCTGGACCTTGCTAAGGTGTTCAACACCATCCCACACTCAGGAATCATAGACAAACTCACCAGTTTAAATATCAACCCCCATGTCACAAGATGGGTTGCCAATTGGCTCTCAGACAGAACCCACACGGTAAGAGTGGCAAGCGCCATGTCTGACTCTAAACCAGTCACAAGCGGAGTCCCACAGGGGTCAGTCCTGGGACCCTTCCTGTTCGGTATATATTTCTCCGAAGTACAGGCAAATGCGGAGGGACTGTGGCTAACCAAGTTCGCAGATGACTGTAAATTGGGTGCAATAATTGACTCTTCGGCTGACACAGATATCCTGCAAAAGGGTCTCTCAGAGACAAACACCTGGTGTCAAAGTCACGGCCTCAAGCTAAATGCAAAAAATGTATAGTAATCCCATTTGGGAAAAACAAAGTACCTACAAACTACCACACAGATGGGAATCCACTAAGTACAGAAGAAGTAATTAGGGACCTGGGTACCCAAGTAGATAGCATGCTCTCCTTTGAGAACCACATAGCCAAAATGGTCAGGAAATCCTTCTTTGTGGCACACCTGATCACAAAGGGTTTCTCATCCAGATCCAAGGAGGTGATTGTGCCCCTTTACTCCTCACTCATTAGGCCCATAATATAGTACAATGCCCCATTTGGGATGTACCTCACTAGACAACTGCAACAAATAGAAAGACCACAGAAGTACCTCACTAAGAAGATTAAGGGCCTTAAACAATTACCTTATGAAGCAAGACTAAAAAAGCTCCAGCTCTTCTCAGTCGGTTACCATCTGCTCAGAGGTGACCTACGCCTGACCTATAGGGCCATGTCAAGCCCTGAACTAATGGACATGCTTCACCTCAAAAAAACGAGATCCCTCAGAACCACTCATTCTAGCGACTTGAACCTATGCACAACAATAAACAGGACATACTGGAGGGATAGATTCCTGTCCCAGTGACTCCCCTCACTCTGGAATAGAATCCGAATCCATATTCGACAGAGCTCCTCTCTGACCCTCTTCAAGAGAAATCTTGATGAGTGGATGGGTAATCATAAGTTCTACCCTGGGATCACTTCAGGAGCCCTGTTAGACAGAGGCCCAGGTTACTAATCTAATGGGGAGGCGAAAGCCATCATTCTGTGGCTAGGCTTATAAATGCCCCTGGGCAGATGGCCTAGTACTTGCCTATAAACCTATGAACTTATGAGTAGGTAGGTTCTCTAAGAGAAATTTCTAAAGGTTCCTTGGGCAGAAAGGATGTCTGGTTTCAATTGTATTTCAAAGTAAACTGATTAGAGGTCAGACTTGACAACTGACGAAGGTATGTAAGGGATGGTGCAAGATGTTCCCTTTATTAGTAAGGACAGATCCAAAATGTTACTCTTCCTAATAAGTTCATAGGTGGGTAATAGGCTATCTGCCCGAAGGCATTTATAAGCCTAGCCAGAATGTGTTGGCTTTCGCCGCCCCCTTAGATTACTTCCCTGTGCCTCTGTCCACCAGAGCCATTGAAGTGATTCCTGGGGTAAACTTTCTGTTTCCCATCCACTCGTCAAGGTTTCTCTTGTACAGGGTTAGCGAGGAGCTCTGTCTAATGTAGATTGGAATCTTTTTCCAGAGCATGGGAATTCTCTGGGACAGGAATCTATCCCTCCAGCACGTCCTATTTATTGTTGTGGTTAGGTTTAGATCCCTGGAGCATGTGGCTCAAGGGGATATGGTTTTCTTTAGGTGGAGCATGTCCATCAATTCTGGGTTGGACATGGCCTTGTATGTCAGGCAGAGATCACCTCTGAGTAGGCGGTATGGAACCGAGTACAGCTTGAGTTTCTTCAGTCGAGCTGCATAGGGCATCTGTTTGAGGCCAGTGATCCTCTTGGTGAGGTACTTCTGTGGTCTGTCCAGTTGTTGCAGGTGTCTTGTAAGGTACATCCCAAATGGCGCATTGTACTCTATGATGGGTCTGATGAGTGATGTGTAGAGGGGCCCAATGACCTCTTTCAATCTGGATGCAAACCCTTTTGTGATTAGGTGGGCCACACAGAAGGATTTTCTAACCACTTTGGCAATGTGATTATCAAAGGAGAGGTTACTATCTACTTGGGTCCCCAGATCCCTTATTACTTCTTCTCTATTTAGGGGGCTACCACCTATGTGGTAGTTTATGGGTACTTTGTTTTTTCCAAATGGGATGACTATGCACTTTTTGGCATTTAGCTTGAGGCCATGGTTTTGACACCAGTTATCTGTCTCAGTGAGACCCTTTTGGAAGATGTCTGTGTCAGCCGGAGAGTCAATTATAGTCCCTAGTTTGCAGTTGTCTGTGAACTTGGTCAGCCATAGCCCTCCTGTGCTTGCCTGTACCTCTGAGAAGTATATGCCGAACTGGAGGGGTCTTAGGACTGAGCCCTGGGGAACGCCACTTGTAACCGGTTTAGAGTCAGACCTAGCTCCTGCAACTCTTACCATGTGGGTTCTGTCCATGAGCCAATTGGCAACCCATTTCGTGACATAGGGGTTTATGTTCAGGCTGGTGGGCTTGTCTATAATACCCGAGTGGGGAATGGTGTTGAAGGCCTTTGCGAGGTCTAGGTAGGCTGTGTGGACCACCTTTCCCTCATCTATAGCCTTGGCAACTGTCTCAAAGAAGTCCACCAGGTTTAGGAGGCAAGATCTGCCCTTAACAAAGCTGAACTGGGTAGGGTCCAGTGTTTGGAGGTTCCCAATGTCTCTGTTAATGAGATCCATGATGATGTGCTCCATAGCTTTGCAGACCAAGCTAGTCAGGCTTATAGGGCCGATAGTTCCCAGGGTCCGTTGTGAATCCACCTTTGTGCAGCGGAATAACTGTTGCTGTGCGCCACTCTGTGGGCATGTAGCCTGGGGAGAGGCTGAGTTTAAACAGTGTGTTTAGATGAGGGGTTAGTTTATCTTTGAGCTTGTGTAGAACGCAGCCTGGGACACCATCCGGTCCCATTGATGCTGTGTTTTTAGCTTTGGAGAGGACTGTTTTAACCTGAGTGTCTGTGATTTCAGGGGCACTACATTCTTCTGGTATAATTATGAGCCCTTTTGGGGATGAGAGGGGGGTGAAGTTTGCACTGAACCTTTCTGCCAGGATGTTGGCTATATTGGACAGTTCAGTGTATTTTGTGCCATTCTGCACTAACTCTGAGCAGATATGAGAATTGCCACTTAGATTCTTGACATAGCTAAAGAATGCCTTGTGGTTATCTTTGGAGTCCATGGCAATTTTTCTTTCGAAGCTAGCCTTGGATGATTTTATGAGAGAACGAAGTTTCTTGCTGATACTGATCAGGGATGTCTTCCCTTATTGGGATTTTACTCTTTTCTGTACTAGTTTCCTCCTTCTATTGTATAGCTTGTTCATGGCAGGGGTCCTCCAGACTGCTTTCCTTTTCTTGGAGGAGTGAGTCTTGGTTTTGTTTGGGATAGCAAGATCCATGCATTCTTGTAGGTGCTCGTATAGTGGTTTAGTAAAGGATTTTGCAGCTTGGACAGCATTATCCTTTAGCATGGGGGCTTGGAAACTTCCCACCTCGGTCTTAAGTAACGTGAAGTTTGCTTTTGAAAAATTTTTCATGGTGGTTTCTTTGACCGGGGTGGTGGCAGAATGTGGATATCCAGAGTGATTAGTTTAACGTCAGATCTAACCAGCAAGGGGTTGACCTCCGGTGTGGAACACCGGTCGCCCATGTTGGTGATGACCAGGTCCAATATGTTGTCACCTCTGGTGGGGGTGTTGTGACCAGTTGATCCAGGGTGTTTGAGTTTATAAATTCTAGGAAATGTTGGGCAAGGGAGTTTGTACTTGAGTAATTCTCCCAGTTAAGATTTGGGTAATTTAAATCACCCAATATCAGGGTGTTTGGTAGGACCTTTATGTTTCTCAGTGTTTCCATGAATGAGGAGTGGGGGTCCTGGGACATGGTGGGTGATCTGTAGCAAGCTATAATTTGAATAGCAGTTTTGCCCATTGTTAGTTGCATGTGGATGATCTCTGAAGCATCGTGATGTGCCACTAACCTGGAGGTGTGGGCATCCTTGATGAATATAGATACTCCCCCGCCTTTTGTATTTTGGTCCGGGTTTTGTGGCCAAAATGTATGGTATGAGTTGTAGCCTGGTAGTGCTGGGGTGCTCTCTGGAGCCTTAAACCAGGTTTCTGTTACTGCACATATATCGATTTTCTCCATACTGAGGAGTGCCTTCAGTGCGTGCATTTTGAGGTTTAGACTTCTGGCATTGAGTAGCATTACCCTCAGTTTTTTGTTACTTGTGTTATTTACGGTGGTGGGCTTGTCTTTTGAGCCTTGCCTAAAAAAGGCACTATGGGGGTGGCAAGAGCCTTGGCCAGTATTCAAAAGCCTAAGAGTGACAGGTGCAAGCAGTCTCTAGCAAAGCAGAGTGGCTTGTCGAGCATGTCATCCCAGGCTGACAGACACTGGATCCCCTTTGAATGACACCAGAAGCTTAGCCAATTGTTGAAATTGATATTTTTTTCTCTATACTGTGTTATCATTCTTGGTGAGGGCAGGATGCTGCTCAGGGTCAGGGTCATACCGGCCTGGGCTATGTGATCAGAAAGCTCCTCCAGGTTCTCTTTTCATGTAGTCCAGGGAGGTACGGCTCAGGTCATTCACACCAACATGGACAATGACAGAGTCATATTTGTACTTGTTCTGGAGTGACCTGAGTGCTTGTGTTATGTGGCGGATCCTGGCACCCGACAGGCAGCTAACAGTAACCTTCCCCTTGTTCAGCCTAGTGAGTGGGACGTCAGTGTGCCTGACTATAGAGACACCTATTACTAGTGTGTTGGGTATGTTATTTTGCCTTAAGGGCTGTGACTGTGTGGCACACTGGTTTTGTGAAGTATGTGTTTCATGGTTTGTGTTGGGGGGTGGAGGTTGCTTGGATGTCTAATTTGGAGGTCTCTGTTGCTTTTGCAGATTTTTATTTAGAGCCTCCGAGTATGTTTTCGTGTATTTATGTGTGTTTTTTGCCGGTGCTGGTTTCATAGGTCTATGTGAGACTGGTGGTGTGATGCAAGTAATGCAGTCTTGGGTTGAGAGAACTTAGCCTCCATTTTGGCTGTATAATTGCATCTCTCGCTTGTATTAGTGTTTGGTGGAAGGAGGAGAGGGTTGTCTGTGTACATGAGGCAATTGTAACATTGCCTCAAAATGCCCAGATTCACCAGTTGGACCGGAGAGTACACTTGAAACTGCCCTTTGAACATGCCTGGATAGGTACAGTGAACTGTTTTACTGATTGACTGGTAAGGTCGAATAGAGTGCCTTATGCTTCTCTACAGTACAGGGGGTCTAGTGCTAAATTTTATTAGTGCTTGCTATGAGTTTTGAGCAAGTGCCAGGATGAGAAGTGAATGGTTTGAGTACTTAAATTGAAAGTTTGTCTAGTTCCAAGGGAAAAATTGAAGAGTAGACTTTGTGGAGCCAGGAATAGTTATACCCTAGCTAACCGGCACTGCCCGTCACACAAAACCGCGCGAATGCGGGTTTTATAGCAGGGAAATGGAAGAGATAGAAATTAGCCCAAAATGGCCAATAAACTACTAATTTCTGGGCTGAAACTACTCCTCTAGGGACAAATAGGCTGCTCAAAGCTCCCTCTTTCACAGTGAACAGAGAAACTTCCTTCTATCCAAGTAAGGTATGGGCAAACACAGAAACTTGTAACACAGCCCTGAATTCAGCACTAACCTGAAAACTGGACTATACTAGCTTAGAAAGGCGGGAAAACAAGTATTTTTTATTGGTTTTTTTTTTTTTTTGTTTTCTTCAGAAAATAAAGCAGATACAATAAAAAAAAACACTTTAAATGCACAGAAATGGCTATCACACGAGTGTGTAGCCTACAACAGTTAAACAGGTAATTTAAACACAAAAATGACTTTGTTAAAGTGCAGGCAGTAGAATAAGTAATAGGTACTATGAGTAATTGTTCCAGGACGTTTGCACTGATTAAGTCCAGGAATCTCTGTGCTTGTATATTGGTGGCGGTGGGCTAGGTTTCCCAGTCAATAGTCGGATAGTTTAGATCACCTAGGAAAATGATATTAGGTTTAATACTGAATGATTCTAGTTCCTGTAGATACATGCTGTGGCTTTCTTTTGTCAGAAGGAGTTCTATAGCTGGTTAATATATAGTACGGGACATTTCTGATGGTTATTTCGATACAAAGAAGTTCTAGTGCCTCATGCTGCTTTGCCAGCCTTGATTTGAGTCTCTTCTGAAGACAAAGACACCCTCACCTTTTTTTCCCCTTATGAACAGTAACTGATATAAATGTATCGAAGGCGTTCTAGCCCTGCACAGCTGGAGTGCTCACTACTGCTTTAAACCATGTGTCAGTCCCTACACAGACATTAATATCCAACAGGTTGAGAAAGGCTTGTAGGGAGTGGAATTTCTTGTTTATGTTCCTAGCATTGATCAGCAACACCTTCATATCTTCCTTTGCTTGTTTTGCAGGATTCACAGGTAAGTGCTAGGCTAGCTGCACTTGTTGGCAGGTTTATCAGT
Organism: Protopterus annectens; assembly: GCF_019279795.1. Lineage (NCBI taxonomy): Eukaryota > Metazoa > Chordata > Ceratodontiformes > Protopteridae > Protopterus > Protopterus annectens. Next base: position 594,415,342 of record NC_056737.1, on the reverse strand, counting down.
TTGGCATTGCCTAACAAAAGGCACTATGAGGGTGATAATTGTTTTTGCCAATAATTGAAACCCTAAAGGGGACAGATGCAGGCCATCCCTGGTGAAGTAGCATGGGCTGTCAATCAAATCCTCCCAGGCTGACAAATATATTGGACCCCCTTTGAATGACACTAAAAACTAAGTCAATAATTAAAATCTTTATTTTGCTCAAATCACTGCATCATCCTTGAAGAAGGTAGAATATTACTCAGTGCAAGGCTCATACCTGCCTTGGTCTCATAGTCTGTCTGAGAGCTTAAGCATGTTTCTTTTCATATATACAAGGGAGGTATACCTCAAGTCACTGACACTGGCATGAACTGGTACTTGCTGACAAAAGATTTGATTGCATGTATGATTTGATGGATCCTGGCACCAGGCAAGCAACTAAGCGTCACTTTCTTCTTGCTCGGCCTGGTAAGAGGCACATGAGTATGTCTTACAATGGAGTCCTTTATTACAAGAATGTTTAGTTGGGCAGATGCCTGCCATACTGGCCCAGCATCTGTGACTTTGGGACTCCTTATGCTATGTGAGGAGGTAGGCTTAACTTGCTGACTGTGTTTTGTGCCCATGTTAAGTTTTGGAGGTCTTTGAAGTTTAAGCAATGACCTTAAGCTTATATTCTTTAATGCTGTGTATGTAACCTTATATATGCTACTACTATGCTCCCAATACTTAACTGGCCCCATGACAAGCATTTTAAACAGATTTGCTGCTGCCTCACTGATAGTTTTTTTCTGAATACTTACCTGAAGATTCTTGGTCTCTGGGGTGTCATCCCGCTCTGTTTGCCCTCCGGACTCACTTTGCTCCCCTGCCCTGCCCCCACTACCTCTAAATTTAAACCCGCCCAGACCACACCCCTTCCTCTGTTAGCTCCACCCTCCTCATCCATACATTCCATCTCTCAGCATATTTCTATTAATATCACACTAGCATCCTCTCTACATACTACCCCTAGTCAAATTATCCCCTCATAACTTCACCTACTCAAGCCAGACCAATATTTCAGTATTCTAATTAAAAATAACAATGTCTTACCAACATTCAATACTATCTAGCCTACTCATCACATTTTACCTTCTCACATGCTACCAAAATCAACAAATAACCATAATTCACTCCCTCACCAACCCATACTTTACCCTTTCAAAAAACCCAACAACCAATTATATAATTACTCCACAAATATACTACTCATCTACTGAATTTTTCTCATATAAATATGTTCAAATAACATAACAAACCCATTCCACAAATATACTAAACTCATAAGCAAACCACCTATTCCTAATCAACTTACTACAAATACAACAAACTAGAGATGTATAACCCAACTCAGGCCCTCTCCCTACACAACATAATCTCCTAGGCTCTAACATGCCACTCACCTCAAACTTCACCAATATACAGATTACCAACTCAGATCTCCTAATCATGAATATGAACCTTAGACGCATTTTGAACAAAACGTCCAAATTTCATTCTATCCTTACCTAATATGCACCTGATATAGCTATACTAACAGCTATATCAGGTTAAAGCCTCACATACAAGACACAGAGATACTAACCCATGCTTACAACATCCATAGACTGGACAGAATTCACAAGAAGGGTAGGTGGATGACCTTAAACTGGAAAGACTACCTAGTAACCACTCAGCCCCAAAAAATTAAGAAATCTTAATCTCACGCCTCCAAATCAACTCTGACAAACACATAATTATCATAGCAGTCTACATTCCACAGGGAAATAGCCCAACCTCCATTGAAGACCTCCTTTTCTGGTGTTCATCAACATATAAGCAGGAAACCATAACAATGGGAGACTTAAACCTAGACTGGGCTTCCTGCATTCATAATAATCCATCCATTTTCATAGATCTATGTGGGTACTGCTAAATAATACAAACTTCAACCAGAACTGACAAACACAGTAATAACAGTCTATACTAGACTGGTCTCTTATAAATACACCCTCCCACTACTATAAATCAGGCTGTCTAAGCTAGTCTAAGCGATTACAGACTTGCCTACCTAATTTAACAACGTATTCATCCTCCCAAAAATATTACTTATAAATACATACGCAATAAAAGGAAATTCTCACCTTAAGTATTTAAAACCCTTTTGCAAAAATGTGGCTGGTCTCCACTCAAACACCTCCATCTTGACATGGCTGTCCAATATTTAATGATAAATGTATCAATATCCTAAATCAGCTAACTCCCCTCAGAAAAATTTGTACTAAATCCAAACCTACTCCTTCACTCACAAAAGGAACCAAAAAACTCTTTAAACAAAGAGATAGAGCCTGGTATCATTACCATGACACAAAAAATGAAACACCACTATACAATTATCAACAGCTCCGTAATCTAGCTAAAAAACAAATTAAACATGACAAAAAAACTATACTACACTACCACTCAAATTAAACATCAGAATAAGCCACAGAAATTCTGGCAAGCCATTAACTCCCTGCTGAAGCCTGGACACACACACCACAACCCCTGCTCCAACCTCTACCAATACCACTAATAATATTGCTTCACAGTTCCACATGTACTTTATCAACTCTATCCTATCACTAGTAAAAAAACAACATTAATACTGCTCTATCATTACTTACTCATAATTCCGATTTATCAACTCTTTTTCAATTAAGTCTATACAAACCAGCACCATAAAAAACTTCTTTCTAAAGTTAAACTCACAACTCTTGCTGCAGATCAGCTTCCCAGTGACTATCTGAAAATTACATCAGACATGATTTCCTTCCCCGTTTCTATCCTTATTAACTGGTCCATTAAAGAACAATACATCCAAACCCTGGAAAACCTCTCATATAATCCCATTACACAAAGGTGGCACATCCACTGAACTCAGCAACTATAGGCCCATAGCTATTCTCCCTCCTTTTGCTAAGATCCATGAAAAATGTCTTCACACACAACTTCTACAACATCTACTACATAATAACCTACTATCCCCTTCTCAACATGGGTTTAGGCTTAAATACAGCACTACAGCCCTCGTTAACTTCACTAATTCAATTAACCAGTTCAGAAACAATGGTTACCATGTCTCCTCTATCTTTCTGGATATGTCAAAACCTTTTGACAGTTTCCCACCAGACACTTATCAACAAACTAGCCTCCCTAAATCTAAGTCCACCCGGTTATGGTTTCTTAACTATTTATCAGACCACCAACAAGCAGTCAAATGGAATAATGAACTATCACTCCTGCTAACTGTCTCAGTCAGCATACCCCAAGGGTCGATACTGGGTCCACTACTATTTTCCATATTCACAAATAAATTATCCACAGCCACTAAACATGCAACAATTATTCAATATGCTGATGATTCCTCCCTTATTTTCTCAGCACCCCCTACCTCTTCACTCCTTCAAACAACCCAAAAGCCTTCAATGACATTGAAAGTTACCTATCTGACTCTCACCTTGTTCTCAACCCAAATAAAACTAAGCCCATGCTCTTTACCAGTAATAAAACACACAGCCAGCATCCCCCTTCACCATCCTCTCTTCCAATAATACTATAACAGAACCAGTAGAGCATGCTAAGCACTTAGGAGTGACCATTGACAACAAACTGAGATTTGACAAACACCTAGCTATAACCATCAAAAAAGGTACATATCAAACTAGGCTCACTCTGTAGGATCAAGCATTTCCTAACTGACCCCACCAGACAAGCCATATCCAGAACCCACTTACTTTCCACCCTCCTTTATGCTTCATCTATACTTAAAAATCTCATAAAGACAGTCCTAAATAAACTGGAGTCCTGCTACAATAAAATAGCAAGATTTGCCTCAAACCTCCCTTACAGATCACCACTACAATGCACTTCAGCATCTAAAATGGCTAGACCTTCCTAATCTTCTGACCTATAACCAACTAACCTTCATAAGCTACATACTCAACCACCCAAATAGCTGTCCTTCTCTCAAATACCTTGCTCAACCCTACTCTAGCTCTAGAACATGAAGATCCACCGACAAAGGCCTGCTAACAGTTATCAAATCTAACAATGGCTTTGGGGATTCCCTCTTCTCTAACCACAGATCTAAACTTTGGGATATACTGCCTCAAACAATAATTAATCACATCAATACAGCTACATTTAAACATCTACTTAAGGAACACCTCATCAACAACTGGATGTGCTCCTGCACAAACCCAGGCTGAATACACTCTCTCTCCCATACAGCTCTAACAGGTCATGCTATCTTATTTTATCTCACTCTCTTCCAGCTTTCTGTCCCATCTCTCTGATTACTAGCATGAATTGACACCAAAGGTCATGCCTCCCCCGCTTCATACTTTCTTACATATCTTGTTCATTACCACTGTTGAGCCTAAGCACTGATCTTTTTATTCCTTACATTTGGTAATACTATACAAGGAGCATGTGTACTCCCTATGTGAGATCACTGGGCGTATTTGAGAAGTTACTACTTCTCTATGGTCTAAATAATGCCACTGTCTTATATAGGCTAGAAACCTATATGGTGTAGCTTTTTCTCTGCCTATGTTAAACTTCTGTAATTTCTTGGAATGTTACTGCTTTAAATATGATTATGTTACTGTTATATATATGGTTATTTGTAAATTTCTTTTTGGAGCTTTTCTCCCTGGGCCTCCACTAAAAATGGGTCCTTGGCACAGATGGGCCTTCGCAACAAACAAATGTAAAATAAAATAAACAGCAATAAAATAAAATAAATAAATAATCTGAATGTAAAATAAACAGCAATAAAATAAAATAAATAAATAATCTGTAGAACCTCAACATGGATTATGTGTATTGTAATGGCCTTGAAGAGTATGGTGTACTGCTGAAGATTTTGGTGTCCGAGTATGTTTGTGAGATTTTTGAATCCAAGGATATTACATATGTAAATATGAACTACCGTCCCATCAGTCTGATGAGCCTGATCTGCAAGGGTATGGAACGCATAATCATGGAACTATAAACAAAGACATTGGCAACCTTCAAACACTGGACCCCACCCAGTTTGGGTTCATGAAGGGCCAATCTTGTCTCCTGAACCTGATTGACTTCTTTGAATCAGTCTCCAGAGCTGTGGACAAGGGTAAGGTAGTCCACACAGCCTATCTGGACCTTGCCAAGGCCTTCAACATCATCCCTCACTCTGGAACCATAGATAAACTTACTAAGCTGGACATAAATCCTTACGTCACTCAATGCGTTGCCAACTGGCTTGCTGACAGAACCCAGACTGTAAAAGTAGCCGACTCCAAATCCAGCTCCAGACAAGTGACAAGTGGAGTACCTCAGGGTTCAGTCCTGGGACCGCTGTTGCTTGGCATCTACTTCTCTGAAGTACAGGCCAACACTAAGGGACTCTGGCTAACAAAGTTCGCAGATGACTGCAAACTGGGAGCCATTACTGAATCCCCTAATGATGTGGATATTCTATGAAAGGGCCTTACAGAAACAGATGCTTGGTGCCAGAGCCATGGGCTCAAACTCAATGCCAAGAAATGTATAGTTATCCCCTTTGGGAAAAACCATGTACCCATGAATTGCCACATAGGTGGCAGTACACTGAAAGTGTGATGAGAGACTTAGGGACAGTGGTCTCACCTTCGATAACCACATCAGTCATGAAATCCTTCTATGTGGCACACCTCATCACTAAGGGCTTTTCATTCAGGAAAAAGGAGGTCATTGTCCCACTGTACTCATCCCTCATTAGCCTCATTATAGAGTACAACACCCCATTTGGTATGTACCTTACAAGACATCTGCAACAGTTGGAAAGGCCACAGAAATACCTCATTAAAAGAATCACAGGCCTAGAGCAGATATCCTATGCTGACTGTCTAAAAAAACTCCAGCTATACTCTGGCATATCGTCTACTCAGAGGCGATCTTTGCTTAACATACAAGGCCATGTCAAACTCTGAGCTGTTGGACATGCTCCACTTAAAGAAATCCCAATCCCTCAGAGCCACACGCTCCAGGGATCTAAACCTTGTCATCACAATTAACAAAACATGCTGGAGAGAGGTTCCTAACCCAGAGACTCCCCATACTCTGGAATAGACTGCCCATACATGTCAAGCAGAGCGCCTCCTTGGCCCTCTTCAAAAGGAACCTTGACGATTGGATGGGAGATAGGAAATTCACCCCGGGGATCATGTCAGTCGCCTTGCTAGACAGGGGTCCCGGGAAGTAAATATTGTGGGAAGAAATATCCAGGGAATTGTTATGGCTAGGCTTGTATAGGCCCTATGGCCAATAGCCTAGTACCAACTTATGAACCTATGTTGAACTCTCACATACTGTGTTATGCTGTTTGAATAATAGATGATCATTAGACAGCATGAGACAATTCTTACACTGTCTCAAGATACACATCCCAATCAGGCTGGCTAGAGAAGTTGTGGGGAAGTGCAGGTCCATGATAGTGACAAGAATAACTCGGGGAGCAGGAGTAACTATAACTGTTTGGGGTTTGGTTCATTTAGGTTTAGGATAATGCTTGGGTGGACTTGCTACTGACGATTTAAAATTCAATACAAAATAAGTAGCCTGTAAAACTTCTTCTACCACCAGCAAAGAACCAGTAAGCTAATCTGAGTAAAAAAAAAAACTCACTAATTTATTATTAAAATTAGTGCAAGCAGTATCAGTACACTCAATATTAAGAAATTTTATCAAAGGTCTTTTAGCCAGGTAAGTAGTTTAAGGGGAGAGACTTTGAAAATAGTGGAGCAGCAGATAGCATTGCTGCATCACAGCAAAAGGTTTGCTAGTTCAATTCTCATCTAGGGTACCTTATGTGTGAAGTTTGCATGTCTGCCCAGTATTTGTGTAGGTTTTCTCTGGGTACTCTGGTTTCCTCCCACATTCCAAACACATGCAGTAGGCAGATTGGGCACTCTAAATTGGCCATAGGTGTGAGTGTGTGTGGCATGGAAGAACAACTGTGGCAGGGCTAGCCACCCAGAGGTGATTATCACTGCTGAAGTGACACCCCAACCCCATGTGCAAAAATGGGAAAAAAGGGTGATGAATGGATGGATGGACTTGAATGCTTACTGTCAACAGCCAATAAACAGGGAGAGGGACAGAATTATGTTGTAAAACTATCATAAGGGGCAGGCAACAACAGATCTACTGGGTTTAAGAACACAACTACAGCGGAGTGGGTGGGAGCAAAAAACAACAAAACCTTCAGCTCTGAGATGACAGACCTTTAACTGCCTTAATGCATATGCTAGTCCTGAACTAGCCTGACATACACAGTACATAAGAATGCATAGGGTTTAATACCAACAATGAGACCTCTTAAACTGCAAAATGCAGTATAGCAATATAGTGGAATTACTAATATAGGCTTAAAAACCTTAGCTAAAGTAGATAAAGACTGTTAAGATTAACTTAAAAACAGATAAATAATAAATAATTATAATAATAAATAATAATAAATGGAAAATATCTTTCTTTCTCTGTATAATGGAGCTATTACAATGCAGATGGTGATGACAACTCCTCTGTAGCTCAATCACAGCTTAGGCAGCAAGGATATCAACATACAAAGGTTATCACAGTAACAGCTGACTATAAAACAGCCAACACCATGGCATAAGGGCTAAAGCCTTGACTACGGCTCAGGTAACCCAGGTTTCATTTATGGCTCAGGCATCAGAGGCATTGGCATAGGAGGATAGATGTGCCTGTACTGTAGAAAGGTATGTATTAAGGCAAATCCCATGGTATAGCTCCAATGCAGGCTATGAATATAATAACGTCTCTAGCAGAAGTGTGACACTGCCCCTTGATGAGGGTTGATATTAGTCCAGTGGAGACTAAGGTGGATTTAGTACATCTTTACAAGGAGAGGACCTGTGGGAATCCAAGAAACAATAAAATGAGAGACAGTTAAATGCAACACTACAATAGAGAGTTAATAGGTCATGGGAGGTAAGGTCAGTAGCCCTATTTAGTCTGAGCAGTTATGTGTTGTCAAGGATCATTTCTTCCAGAGACAGAACTGAGGTGCCACTACGTTACCTTCACCTGGGTGCACTGCGCTGACTGGCAGTGTCAGTATTGGATACTTCCTATGGCAGGGATTGGACAGAAAGTACAGTTTTGTGCCTACCATAAATGTAGATGTTCGAGTGTATACACTGCTGCAGTCATTACACTTGGGTTATCCTGTCGTCAGACAGTTCCCCAGTCGGCCTGAGTTCCAAAGTCTTGGTCTGGTGTCGGTTGCTGTCACCTCCGCCCGGACGTCAGTGCAACAGGGGTATATAAGATGCAGCCGACGCCATTTTCTTCAGTTTTTCTTGCCCCAGATGTCAGGTGCCTCTAAATAGGTAGGCAATTCCAATTGCTAATAAAACATACATAAGAAAAGCAAACAACAACTTACAGCTACCAGCAAATACTCCCCATAGGTAGTAAAGGGTAGAAGACATAGGTACGTACCAGCCAGTAAGAGGGGAAGGAGGGAGGGTAACCTGGACTGCAGCAGTGTATACACTCGAACATCTACATTTATGGTAGGTACAAAACTGTACTATGTTCATCGTGTTACACTGCTGCAGTCATTACACTTGGGTAGAATCCCAAAGCTGAGGTAGGGTGGCTGGTTCTATAAGGCATTAGGGGTGGCTATAAGGCCCTGCAGCACTGCAGGGGTGAAGCCAGCTCTGGATTTAGAGTATAGAGGCAGATGGTAATGCTTGGTGAAAGTATGTACAGAACTCCAAGTTGCTGCTTCCAAAATATCCTTGGTAGGTACTCCTCTGAGGTAGGCAGTTGAAGTGGCTATTGCCCTGGTGGAGTGAGATCTAATGCTGCTAGGTACAGGTTTTCCATGACATGTGTTGCAGAAATGTATATAATGTCCTATCCATTTTGAAATAGTCTGTTTTGAAATGGCTTTTCCCTGTGCTCCTGCAGCATATGCTACCAATAATTGCTCAGATTTTCTGAAAGCTTTGGTTTTGTCCAAGTAGAAGCGTAACTGCCTGTGAATGTCCAAAGAATGCAGTAGTCTCTCCCCTTTATTCTGTGGTTTGGGATAAAAAGTTGGCAGGTGAATAGTTTGGTTTAGAGCCACACTGGATACCACCTTTGGCATAAACGTAGGGTTAGTTCTTAAAGACACCCTGTCCTGGTGGAAAATGAGGAAAGGTTCCACTGCCATTAGTGCCTGTAATTCTGAAACTCTTCGTGCTGATGTTATTGCCAGGAGCAGAGCAGTTTTCCAAGAGATATATTTTAATTCTGCTGTGTTAGCTGGCTCAAAAAGAGGTAAGGTTAATTTTTCCAAAACAAAGTTGAGGTCCCAAGTTGGAGTAGGTGCTCTACGGGGCGGTGTTATGTTTTTAGCCCCTCTGAGGTACTGTTTTAACAGAGGATTAGAGAAAATTGTTGGATCCGTGTTGTAATGAGCAGAGATGGCAGAGGCGTGGATCTTGATGGATGAGAAGGAGAGGCCTTTGTCCAGCATCTCAGTTAAGTATTGTAGTATCTGAGGAATGTTTGGGACAAGAGGGTCAAGGCTGTGAGCTTGGTTCCAGGCACAGAATCTCTTCCATTTATCCGAATAGGCTTTCCTGGTACTAGGCCAGTGTGTTTTTCTCTCCTGGCAGGAATTGTGCTTGCAGATGATCTTGATAATTTATAGCTGTGTTCCACAAGGTCATGGCTTGTCTGAAGAGGGAGTCGGAGTGAGTGCCCCCTTGCTTGTTTATGTACCACATAACTGTGGTGTTGTCTGTCTTTAGTAGGAGTTGCCCTGGATGCAGCAGGTCCTTGAAAGCTATAAGGGCATTTTGCACAGCTAGCATCTCCTTTTGATTGATGTGAAGATGCCTTTGTTCTGCGGGCCACGTGCCCTGAATACATTTGCCTGCCATGTGTGCTCCCCAGGCATAATCCAATGCATCTGTTGTCAGTGTTTGCCTGGCTGCGGGTTGTGTAAAGGGCTGTCCCTTGTTGAGGTGATAAGCTTGAGCCCACCATTGAAACTCCTGTTGAAGGCAAGGAATTAGTGGTATAACTGTTTCCAAACTTTGACAATGTTGAGACCATACATTCTTTAGGTACCATTGTAGTTTCTTCATATGCAGCCTGGCATATGGAATTAGTAGTATGCAGGATGCCATGTAACCCAAGGCCTGCAGAATTTTTCTTGCAGGGAGTTGGGTCTTTGTTGCCATCAACTGAAAGTATTGAGTCAGTTGTCCTTGCTTGTCTAGCATGAGATAAGCCATCTGGGCCATTGTGTTCAAACTGGCACCCAGGAATATAATCTCTTGTGAGGGCACTAGTTTTGATTTATTTTCGTTTACTGTGTACCCCAGGCAACTTAATAACTTTTTTACAACTGCCAGATGCTTTAGAAGAATGTCCTTACTCTCTGCTTGAATCAGGCAGTCGTCCAGGTACGGATAAATTTGAATTCCTTTCTGTCTGCAAAATGCAATTACTGGTGCCAGGCACTTTGTGAAGACCCTGGGCACAGTAGATAAGCCAAAGGGCAGTGCAAAGAATTGGTAGTGCACTGAACCAGCTATGAATCTGAGGTATCTTCTGCAGTTTTGTCTGATAGGGACATGCAGGTATGCCTCCTTGAGGTCCAAGGTCACGAGCCAAGCTTTCTTGTCCAGCATGGGAAGAAGCTGCTGTAATGTCAACATTTTGAATTTCAGAACATCCAGGTAAGTGTTTAGAGAAGAAAGATCCAGAATGGGCCTCCAGGCTTTGTCCTTTCTGGATACCAGAAAGAGTCTTGAGTAAAATCCTTGTCCTTGCTCCTGTGATGGTACCTTTTGCATAGCTCTCATATCCATGAGTGCTGTAATTTGTTTTTTAGCCTCTGCCCATTGATTTATTGGCAGATTTGGCATTCCTTTTAACCTTGGCAGAGTGTGAAAGTGGAACCTGTAACCTTGAAATACAATGTTGAGAACCCATTTGTCTTTGGTGATCATATGCCAATTGTGGTAGAAGAGTGCCAGTTTTCCTCCCAAGGGGGCTGCCAAGAGAGATTTGTTCGGCAGCTGTAGTGGGAAGTCATTGGAGCTGCTTTTTATATGGTTGGGGCCTGTCTTCCCCTTTTTTCTGGCCTGATGCAACCCATTGTCGAGGCCTGTAAGGACCTTGTGTTTGACCTCTACCTCTTGGACGTCTGTATCTTCCCCTTTGAGGTCTGTCTGTAATTGGAAAGGACCAATTCTTAGTTGGCCAGTATCTGCTAAATCTAGGAGGCTGAACCTGTAAGAAATCCTTCACCGTTTGCATAGATTTTGCCTTATCCTCCATTTTCTTTAATACCTCTTCTGCCTTAACTCCAAATAACACATCCTGCTGCAAAGGTGCATCCAATAATTTTGCTTTAACATGATCTGGTAACGTATGTTCTTTTAACCAAGCATGTCTTCTAATGACAGAGCCTGTAACTGCTGCTCTGCAGGAGGCCTCTAAAGAATCAAAACCACATTGCAAAGTATGCTTTCCCACTTGTTCAGCTGCATGCAATAAATCCTGCATTTCTTTAAAATTAGGAGGATCCGATTCTGGAAGCATTTTTTGTTTTAACTGAGACAGTAAAAATTGCTGATATTTTAGCATGTGAAACTGGCAATTTAAGGCTCTCATTGCTAAAGTTGCAGACGTATATACCTTCTTTCCCCATCTGTCTAATGCTCTGGAATCTCTGTCAGAGGGAACTGGATTCTTGGCTGATGAGGCCTTAACCACTTTGGGTCCCTGAGAAATAGTTTCAGGGTCAGCTACAGGGCTTTTATACAGAAATTTGTGTGAGTCAGGGACTCTGTAGTATCTGTCAGGTTTAACAGGGGCTGGAGGTAAGGAATCGGAATTGAAGCTGGATTCAGTATACACATCATCCACAATATCTAACACTGGCAGAATAGCAAGGGGTCTGTGTTGAGGTAATAAAAGGAAGTCTCTGAGCCTTTTCTTGGATTCTGAGTAATCCTGGCCTTCCCAATGGAAATGCTCCCTCATGGTATGTAGGGTTTCCCCAAAGGAGTAGTCCTCAGATGGTGAGGATGATGGAATTGATTCCTCAGCATCAGAATCCTCATAAGGGGGTAAAGAATATCCTAAGTCTGAGGATGAATCTAAAGAGATGGACACCTGGTCAGATGAATCATAGTCTGCATCCTGTCTAGGCCTTTTATCAGGAGGGGGATGGGACCCCCTGATCAGAGTGATTAGGTCTTCGGCCATTTTCAGCATTTGTTTCTTAGGCATGGAGGCCTGTCCTGGAGAATGCTGTATTTGTTTCTTTGATTTTAAGGGAGGCTTAGACTTAGCTGAGGGTTTAATGCTTAACTGAGTAGGTCTGAAGACACCCTCTGAAGCTGTGGGTAGCTCAGCTACTCCGGATCCCTCTGAAGGGTTAGTTTCGGTAGGCTGAATAACTTGTGCGTCCGAAGGCCCAGCCATCTCCACGTGAGAGTAAGAGGCGGCCTGAAAACCGGAGAACCGGCGACTGGCCTACGAGAGGCTTCTTCGTCAGTTTTGGGCCTCGGATGCCTATCCTTGTCTTTGCGCTTTTTGTGTATTCCGGTCATCGGAAAGTTCCAACGGCATGGTATAATTGAATTTTCTACCAAAATAATGTCGGGCAAAATCAAACTGACGTTTAGTAGTGTGCTTGTTAAACCTAGCACAAAACTGACAACCAGTGACGTCGTGGTCTGGGCCTAGGCATGGGATACAATAGGAATGGAAATCCTTATGAGGTATTTGCTTCCCACAAGAAATACAGTTATTAACTTTTACAGACATTGGTCTGAGGCAAGAAAAAGTTTCCCCAGTGGGGTACTTAGCTTTGTAGAAGACTTTGGTTCTGGATTCGGAATGAAAATCTCAGGAGACGGCCGACCGGCACTTGCGAACTGCTTTTGCTTCGGGCACTGCGCGGCAAGAAAGACCAAAGAAAATGGCATCGACTGCATCTTATATACCCCTGTCGCACTGACGTCAGAGAGGAGGTGACAGCAACCGACACCGGACTAAGACTTTGGAACTCAGGCCGACTGGGGAACCGCCTGACGGCAGGATAACCCAAGTGTAATGACTGCAGCAGTGTAACACAATGAACATCTACAGTTTCTCACTTGACTTGCATGTTGTGTTGGTCTATGATGCCAGATCTTATGACATCTTGTGGCATCTATGCTGTGGGTGCATTGTGCAAACAACTTTGATATGTGGTACCCCATCCAGTTTTACCACATGTCTAAAATGTCTTCCATGCACAGACACAAAGTCAGAGGATGCAGACTCAATGGTACAAAGTCACTCTTGGATGTTCCAAGGGAAGTACTGTTTGCCACCAATTTCCTTGACAGAACATCTTTTTCATTGTGTCTATACCCAAATTCACCATGGAGCTGGTGCATGTATACATGCATGCCACACAGGAGGTTTACCAGCTCCATACTGGAAAGTGTGGCAGCAGACTGTGCCTGGATAACAGGCATGTGCGTCTGCTGACTAATGTTTGGTGATGCATATATATCAGGGGCAGTACAAGAGTTGTACGGATATAGACCACCCCTGTGTAGCTGACCTATACTGGGTAAACCCACATCAGAGGTAGTGTGCACATCTAAGCTTGGTGTTGAAGCCGACACAGGACAAGTCCATGTAGGGATATCAGTCAATGGAAGCTGTTCATGGCTCAGGTGATGCTGTGCACCCAGCATATGCATCTGCAGGAGCCTCTGTACCAGCAAGATGTTGGTGACACCCCCCCCCCCCCCACCGACTGTCACAGATAATAATGTCACGTTGTCAAACTGTGATGCAAGTATATTAATGTTACTGTCAACCACAGTAGCTTTTGTGCTGATATTAGCCTTCCAGTGCATATCCCTCTACGGCCCTTCACTGCTGGAAATTGTGAATGAATAACAGACAGTATACCATAAAAACCCCATATATGCATTAAAATAAAAATTCTCACCAATTGCTTAATAACTGCTATATGTATAGGTAATTATCACTATAGCTCTTCAAGAAATATTCGAGTATTACTGGCCGTTGTGGTGGCCATTTTGTAATCTTTATCTGCTAACTTCTAAATACTTGTACGTGGCATGGGTTTGCAGTTGCTAATGTAAATATGAACATACAAAAGTAAATGCCAACAGGAGCTACAAGTATCCCACAGAAATGTCAGGAGGTGTATGAAGGGTTTAATGAGAGAAATTAAACAACATCACAGTAATAAAGGAATTTGAATCTGAGAATCGTTTGGAGAACATGTATATCTCACAGAGGATGCTGCTACTCTGGAACAGACTACTCATCCACATAAAGCAAAAATCATCCTTGTCCATATTCAAGCTCATAGGTTCATAGGTAGGCACTAGGCTATCTGCACGAAGGCATTTATAAGCCTAGCCAGAATGTGTTGGCTTTCACCGTCCCCTTAGATTAGTTCCCTGTGCCTCTGTCCTGCAGAGCCACTGAAGTGATCTCCGGGGTAAACTTTCTGTTTCCCATCCACTCGTCAAGGTTTCTGTAGCAAAGAGCTTTGCCTAATGTAGATTGGAATCTTGTTCCAAAGCATGGGAGTCTCTGGAACAGGAATCTATCCCTCCAGCACATCTATTTATTGTTGTGGTGAGGTTTAGATCCCTAGAGCGTGTGGCTCGAGGGGATAAGGTTTTGTTTAGGTGGAGCATGTCCATCAACTCTGGGTTGGACATGGCCTTGTATGTCAGGCAGAGATCACCTCTGAGCAGGCGGTATGCAACCGAGTACAGCTGGAGTTGGAGCTCAACTAAGATCTATGGATGAGAAACAGAAAATGTACTCCAGGATTGGCCCCTGTACTACTAAATGACAGAGGAAGCTCTATAATGCTTTACTCCATGCATGGGTCCCCTCAAATGATCTATGGTATGATCTCAGTTATTTTTATTACGGGTGATACATAACTACTAATGGCTAAGGATAATCTCTAACCAAATGGGTTTGGCTATTTCAAGCACAAAAAGAGAGCTTGGCCAAGCTTAAAATGGCCAGCAAGGGCAGCTAGACTAGTTCTTGCCTATGAACTGTTAAAAAAAATAGGCAAATGACCAGCAATACATTTAAATAAGGAGTGAGGTTTACAACTACAGAACATGTTAAAATGTTATCACCTTCCTGTGCAATTCTGAACTATAGGGTCTCCTGCCCAAATGTATCCTAGCACTACTCCTGATGAAATGAGATATTTCAGAAACTAACTCTATATATCCCAGTAAAGAAGTCTTACTTAAGACAACCATACTTACATTGCCATAAACTGCACTCTGTATGTGGGGGAAGGTTCCAAACCTGCATCTCCCTCTCAACCTGAGAAACTCTTTCTCCTACTATTACTCCTGTCCCACATACTAACTCCAAGATGATTATACATATGTTAGAGTAGATGTAGCATGCAAGGTGGATTAGGTTACTTTTATCCATCTCTATAAATAAAGCTATATATATATATATATATATATATATATATATATATATATATATATATATATATATATATATATCAGCGCTACAGAATCCTGAAAGCCCCAAATCCTGAAGACCAAAATCCTGAAAACACACAGGATACCAACACTTACTATATTTCAACACAAGTACATACAGAAACATATTACTCATCAACTATATGCAGGGGGCAAGCCCCCCTGAACCCCCCCCATGTGGGGGGCTGCACCCCCACACCCCCTGCTACTTAAATATAACAACTCCGAGACTATATACATATATATATATATATATATTTATATATATATATATATATATATATACCTCGTTGTTAAAGACCTGCAGACTCCCAGTCCCCTTTAATTCAGATACATTAAACAGCCAGTCTACAAAAATACCTATGACTTAGCACTATGACCACGTACAACCCAGTGTTTAGCATACCGTTCTTATCTCTAGCTGTGCAAAGTTCAAAATTATAACACATACTCATACTAAGCTCATCATCCAATATCTCATTCATGTGCAGACTCAGGCAAATTAATCCAGTGTTTGGATTGTTACGTAGTAAACCCACAGGAAACTGAACAAGAAAACAAACTGCTGCACCCACAGCTGCTGCATTCCTTTTTCCTAGTACAACCTGGTAACTGGAGAGTTAAAGAGAAGAGACATTTTGACCACTTATTTTGGGGTCTATATTATATAGGTTCATAGGTTGGTACTAGGCTATCGGCCCTAGGGCCTATACAAGCCTAGCCATAACAATTCCCAGGCTATTTCTTCCCAGAATATTTATTTCATTTGTCCCCTGTCTAGCAAAGCAACTGACGTGATCCCTGGGGTGAATTTCCTATCTCCCATCCAATCGTCAAGGTTCCTTTTGAAGAGGGCCAAAGAGGTGCTCAGCTTGACATGTATGGGCAGTCTATTCCAGAGTATGGGGAGTCTCTGGGTTAGGAACCTATCTCTCCAGCATGTTTTGTTCATTGTGATGACCAGGTTTAGATCCCTGGAGCATGTGGCTCTGAGGGATTGGGATTTCTTTAAGTGTAGCATGTCCAACAGCTCTGGGTTTGACATGGCTTTATATGTTAAGCAGAGATCGCCTCTGAGTAGGCGATATGCAGCAGAGTATAGCTGGAGTTTAATTAGACAGTCAGCATAGGATATCTGCTTTAGGCCTGTAATTCTTTTACTGAGCTACTTCTGTGGCCTTTCCAGTTGTTGCAGATATCTTGTGAGGTACATACCAAATGGGCGTTGTACTCTATAATCAGCAGCGGCCTTAGGTCAGATGGTGCCCTAGGCAAAAGGGCTCCATGGTGCCCCCCCACCCCACCCAGGTGCCCCCATCCTGGTCTACCTACACCAAATAAATACTGGAAAAGTGCCCCTGCTACAGCAGCGCCCTAGGCGGCCGCCTAGTTGGCCTATGCCTAAGGCCGGCTATGTCTATAATGGGTCCAATGAGGGATGAGTACAGTGGGACAATGACCTCCATTTATCTGGATGAAAAGCCCTTCGTGATGAGGTATGCCACATAGAAGGATTTCCTGACTGTTGTGGTGATGTGGTTATCGAAGGTGAGGCCACTGTCCACCTGTGTCCCTAAGTCCCTTATCACACTTTCAGTGTTTAGTGTATGCCACTTATGTGGTACTTCATGGGTACATGTTTTTTCCCAAAGGGGATAACTATACATTTCTTGGCATTGAGCTTAAGCCCATGGCTCTGGCACCAATCAACCATTTCTGTAAGGCCCTTTTGTAGAATATCCACATCATTTGGGGATTCAATAATGGCTCCCAGTTTGCAGTCATCTGCGAACTTTGTTAGCCAGAGTCCCTTAGTGCTGGCCTGCACTTCAAAGAAGTAGATGCCAAACAAGAGCGGTCCCAGGACTGAACCCTGAGGTACTCCACTTGTCTGGAGCTGGATTTGGTTTTGCTACTTTTACAGTGTGCTTTCTGTCAGTAAGCCAATTGGCAACCCATCGAATGATGTAGGGATTAATGCCCAGCTTGGTAAGTTTATCTATGATTCCAGAGTGGGGGATGGTGTCAAAGGCCTTGGCGAGGTCCAGATAGGCTGTGTGGACCACCTTACCCTTGTCCATGGCTCTGGAGACTGATTTGAAGAAGTCAGTCAGGTTGAGGAGAAAAGATTGGCCCTTTACAAAACCAAACTGGGTGGGGTCCAGTGTATGAAGGTTGCCAATGTCTTTCTTTATAAGTTCCATGATAATGCGTTCCATGGCTTTGCTGATCAGGCTCGTCAGACTGACGGGAAGATAGGATCATAGGAGGATTACTAGGTTATCGACCCATAGGTCATTATAAGCCTAGCCATTTCATCCCAATGTAATACCGTAGAAGTACTAGTCAATACCCAAGACTCCATTTAGTGATGACTGCCCATATCCATGAGGGTTGTGCACGCTATCCCTGGTAAGAATTTATGTTGCCCCATCCACTCGCCCAGGTTCCTCTTTAACAGTATCATAGAGGTGTTCTGTTTCACACTAATTGATAGCCTGTTCCAAAGATGTGGCAGTCACTGGGAGATAAATTTGCCCCTCCAGCATGTCCCATTTAAGTCACAGGCCACATTTAAGCCCATGGAACGGGTAGCCCTAGACCCATTTGATCTACATTGCATATTCATAAATCAGTGCATTTATGTACCTTTAAGAAGCCATCTAAAGGCTTGCACAAGTGCATAAATACCAGGCACGTGCGAGCCTGACTGCCATTTTGTAATAAGCTGTTGAGACGTAAGCATGTATGTCTGTAAGGTCTGTTAATCAGTTTGATTATATTTTATGATAATGCTATCCATTCTAGTGTGTTTTTATGTAATAAAGTATATAAACGAACTACCCCACCTGTTCGTCATCTATGTTAGAGAGGGATGAGCGACACAGTGTTTAAAGTTGTATGTCTAAAAGGACATGGTGTCAGAAGAAACATGGCCAAAGCAACTTGTTGCCAGGAAGAGTTCCTCCAGTTTCCTCATCTTGAGTCGGAAAGGCATCTGATTGGTATTGGCGGAATATATAGAAGTGGATCATCCCTACTGCACGTATAACTCGCAAAACAGGTCAGAAATGAATTTCAGATGTTAAAATTTGCTCAAATAATTTCTTATTAGCAAAATATGGAAAGCATAAACAATGCTCTAAACAATATTTAAATAAACCAAAATGTCAGACATTGATAAAAATATTCAAATTAAAAATGTTTGAAATAAAGTCTGAATTACATAAAATGAATAAAAGAAACGACTACAGTTTCGCTAAGCACGTATTTTTCATATCACACCCCTGACGTGGGGGGGGGGCTGTGCCCCCCCCCTAACTAAATATACGAACTCTGAGATTGCTCTACGTTGGGGAAAAGGGCAATTCCTGATAATGGACAACTGAATTTTTTCCCCGAGGAAAAAATTCGGAGATATGGCCGTTTGCGCTTTAGAGCATTCGCTCTTTATGTGTCAATGATTGTATGTTTGAAGAAAAGTCTCTTTGAGCATATAATACAGACCCCTTATTTTGGCATTACTTATTGTTAATCAGGGTTGGGTGAAAAAATATAACCCCATCCAGCACTTCAAAATATGCAGAAAATGTCATGCATTTAAGTCAGCATTCTGAAGCTTCAGTTACCTATTCCTTCAAGTTCCACATCATCCAGGCTGATAAGTTCAATCTTAATGTGAATCAGTCCTGTACAGTACATAAACATACATATCTTCATAAATCAAACTTGTACTACAAAACCTTAAAAAGCATTTTCCAACAATGCTTGGAGATAGCTACTGACCTCATTACACACAATCTCTAGAGTGCAACTCTAGTCTACAGTGACTTCAAGAGTCCCTCTGTAACTTTTAAAAGTCAGCATGAAGCTCACTGCTTGTTAGATGTGTAAGAGTGTGATGCTGTTTAATTACATATTAGCAGCATAACATATGGCAGTGCTCCATTCAATTCACATGGGGCTTTAAAGAAGTATGCTGTCTGACAGGAATGAAGTGCAGCTCCAGCTGATCCTGATAATACCTAGCAAAATGTCACTTTGCCCTTTCATAATCAGGGAGCATCTGCTAACTAGCAGCAAGTATCAGGACTCCACTTTAAAATCTGCAGAGAAAATTCTGACTGTTCCCTAGACTTCTACACTTTGGGAAGTGAAACATGGAGTGTCTGATGAGGTTAGCACAGTGTCTGCTTTCAGAACATCCCTTTAAGTCAAATCATGAAGAAAAGTAAAAGAACATTCAAAATTAATTCTGGTATGTGGGGAAAAATAAGCCACATGCTTAACAGGAAAAGCCTGTGAACCCTACTGGCATGTGCAGATAGTATCAAGATAAGTCTGATTACAAACCAATAGCCATGGATGTGTTGTAAAAGAGAAGCATTCATGCAGCATCCATAAGTATTGTCCACTATTATAAATAAAGGAATGTTTTCCACAGCCACACTTGCAATATATCCCATTTTGCAGTACCAGTAACAAATAGTGCTGTCTCACGTTTGCCTGAATATATACTTTATCATGCATCAGAAAAAATGCTCCTCCTTACCAACAGCATTCTCATGTGGTTTAGAGCACCTCACATTATTAACTGCTGATATAAACATATCCATGATGATGCAATGTCCCCATTACCACAAGAAGGGCTGACAATACTTGTAACTTATACATTGACTATATCTGATGGTTTAATAAAGATTAAACAAATCACCAAAGCAAAAGATCCGTGCAAAAATGTTTATAATATACAGCACCTCCCAAGTGAGATGCTACTAATCCCACTTAGCATCTTGCGCATTAAATACACTACACTCAGACACAAAGAATGCACTTCCATAGAAAAAGTTGTGCAGACTTCATAAAAAGCACAGACATGTGTCTCAATACAGACAAGAGGAGAAAGACTCTTTTTTTGTAATTTTTTTTTCTTAAATCACACCAACCATGACTATCAAGACTTCCTCCTTGACCGCCCTAATAACCCATTCTTTTCTCCTGGGAGTGAAGCCCACCAGGCTATTTACTCCTTGGAAGGAAACAGTTGATTATCAAAACAGGTGCCATCATTTGCTGCAGGAATTTACTGATTTTTCGTTTATGCACCTAACTTCCTCACCCTTACTACAACTGTGACTTCGAATAGCGCTTGCTCATGTGGTGCATATGCATGCTTCCACGTACTTTGATCCAATCCTCATAGGAGGTGAACCACCAGGTGCAAACAAAGTCATTTAGTCTAAAAAGGAGAATCAGCTGGGGTTCCTCCCCAAAGGTAGGTGAGGTGACAGTAGCTGTTCCTTTCCCTTAGGAGTTTAAAATGCACTTTGAGGCTCTGTATGCCTGGTTGGTGTAAACCAGGCAGTCCTGTGACTGGGCAAAAGAAGGGTGTAACAGGGTTGGAAGCAGTAAATGGCTGAGACTTACTGAAAAAGTAAGAGAAACAACAACAGAAAGGAAGCTAAATAAAAGTGATCAGTTTTGTGGAACAACTACAAACAAGCCTGGTGCATGTGTCATTTTTCCAGTACAACCATATTAGAAACATTTGAAATCGGCATACAAGGACAACAGCTACAGGAAAATAAAAGTCTTAACTCTTAACTCAAAAAAGCACTTCACTCAGCAGAGGTGACAGACAGCTGTAAATACATGAAAGAACTAAGCAACATCAGAGCTATATGAGTTATACAAGTTAGTGTTTGTTGCTGATTAAAGTTTTCAGAAGTCTTGCAACCATTTTGTTTTTCATTATACAATTATGGATGCATATCTGTAGATCACTTATGCCACTACATCATTTTACTGTTAATTCTTATGTGTATTTGTCCAGTGGACTCAATCAAAATTTTCATTAATTATGCAGTACAATGCTTGCTAAATATGACTTAGATGCAACTATTTTTCAAAAAGCATTTCTGAAAGAGAAATAAGATGTATGACATAATTTGCTACCTGAAGCAAATAGAATGGTAAGTCCTCTTGCACCCGCCTTCATGAACTCCACATTAATTCTTTCCATGTATGCTACAGAAAGGCTGTCTTCATCATCTCCATAGCTAACGCTGTGCACCCAGGGGATAGCTGACATGTTACTCAATAGTAGCAGCCATTCCAGGAAGGGCTCTTGGGATTCATGTCTCCCTGTAAAAATTAGATAACAATACTTCATTTATTTTCATAAACAGTCATAACCAGAAACAAAACCCTTCTTTTTATTTGTTGTACTTTTCAGTAATAACTTTGGTCTAGTAGTTTCACATAAAAATTTTTTCTAGGTTTCTGGCCTTCCTGACAGTTCATATGGCAACTTTCTTATACCTTTCTGGCCTGCCTGACAGTTAATATGGCACATCATTGCCTAGTACTGTCTATCAAAGCAAGCACTTTAAGGAAACAGTTAAAGATGCACCTTGATGCCCTGTATTTGACGTGGACTGCTACTAGCCCAGTGGCATTGAGGGATAAAGTCCAGACTACTGCCCAGGCAACCAGAGTTCAATTAAGCAGTTTGGGTGCTTAACGGAACTGGAAGGAAAGATGGGTATACCCATCCTAAAGGAAGGGATGGAGCCGGCCACATGCTGCTGCGATCTTTTGACGGAAGGGATGGGACTTGTGAACTGCATCTGGGTGTATGTGGTATACCAAGCTGCTGACTGTTGCTAGCATTCATTCAGCAAGGGGCTCTGGTGTTTGCTTTCCCAGAGGAAAAAGACATCATGGTCCCCACAGTGCTGCTGGTTGCATGTCTCCCTACCCATGTTCGCGGTTAGGCTAGGGAAATGGGTCTTATAGTCAGGATGCCAGTAAGGGCAAAATAAACCCTTATGGCTAAATGAATGAGGATTCCATCCAGATGGCTTTCATTCTAGTAGATGATCTTTACCACTATGGAACAAATGGACTTACGTCTGATAAGAAGGGATTTCCAGGAAGGTGACAATATTTAAGCAAGACAGTTTAGAAAAAGCAGGAGTCTTGAGTTGATTTCAATGACACCAACTAGTATCATAAGTGCTGGAATAATGAAAATTTGGTGGGGCCCTATAGGTCATAACGATCATGAGCAGATGTCAGCTTAGATAAAAAGTCAAGACCTACCCTCTCCTTAGAGATGACAACAAACTAGCACTCATTAAGGATTTATGTAGCAGTTTTTTTCCCATGCAAGTGAAGCAGCACCTATGTTTCTGAAAACCTGCAAAGACCACATTGTACCTTTAATGCTGCTCCACTCCTAAAAATGATAACATTAAAATTATCTGCATATGCCACCTGAGCCCCTGCACTTATACCACAATCAGAGATCATAATTCAGATTTTCCACTCCTTGTTGTCTAGTAATTATTCAGAAGACTGATTTCACACGTCCCATGAGCTTTGATTGACATAAGTGACTTGCTCAGAATTTCACAGTATATAATGGGAGACTACATGAAACAATCTTCTGAAATGCAGTGTTTTTTTCTGCTTGGTATCTCTTCCACTAAGTTATACTGGCAGACATTTCAAGCATTTAGCAACATAAAACAATCACATAAAATGTAATATACTCAAAAGTCATATTATGCAAGGAAAAAGTCTTGTTAGCATATAATAAGTACCATTCTGTTTCAGCTATAAAGACTAGATCTTGGGAACTCAGTGAGTCTAAACAGTGACACAAAGTTACAAAATACGTATAGTTTATACACATTCTCACATGCCAGTAAATATCAAAAGGTTTTCATAAGCAATATTTTCTTATTCTGCCTTGGACTACATTTGATGGAAGGAACCCATATACAAAAATCAGTTGCATGGCTTGATCTAATAAGAGAGGCTCCATCTTCTGTAAACTCTTCACCTGACACTGGAGGCATCAGAACTGTTCAGCAGAAAAAAAAAAAAACAGCTGCCTGTAACACTTCCCTTTGCAAAATACATCAGTCCTCCCTCACTCTCCATTACATCTTCTTTGGCACACTGAGTAGAGTCAAAATAAAATGGTTTTAGGCTACATTACTACTTTTTGGCAATATTTGTTAAAAGCATGAGTGAATCTGTGCATAAATACAATTTTTAAGTCATGTACACACTGTAACTAAGCATCTGTGTTGTCCATTTTCATTCTTCCTCACTTATGGGTTACAGATCCGATCCTCAGATATGACTCGACCGTATACTTCAGACTTTGGATCCAACTCTTGAAATCCTCCCTCTACTTTAGTGTCCAACTCCATCCCTATTGCCTCAGATAAAGTTTGCTGCTCTATCTGAAGAAAAACAGATACAGCCAGATAGAAAAGACAGGGCTCAAACCTGGAACTGTAGGTTCCAAACACAGTCCACCAAGAGGTCCTTCCAGAAGAATGAATGGGAGATGGATGGGAGTTGAGGAAGAAAGAAAATGGACAACACAGATGCCTAGTTATGGTGAGTACACAATTTACAATCTGCTGTCCTTTTCATTCTTCCTCATTTGTATGACAGAGTCTCCAGCTACGTTGACCTTGGGTGGCTCTCATGGAAGGATATTCCGGAGTACTGCTGAACCAAAAGAGGCTCAATTTCTAGATATGATGTCCAATTTGTAATGTGAAACAAAGGTATGAGTCTTGAACCATGTAGCTGCAAATGTCATCAACAGACATTCTTGACCAAAAGGCAGATGAAGTAGCCATGCATCTAGCTGAGTGAGCACTGGGAGGTTTTGGTAATGTCATACCTTCTGAGAGGAAATCCATGAGATGCAGTCTGCATTCAATTTAGCTAGGGTAACTCTAGAAACTGGATGGCCTAGGAGATTTGGAGAGAGAGAGAGAGAGAGATTGATACAAAAAGCAGATCTGACTTTCTAAACTGTTTTTTCATGTGAAGTAAAAATGTAGTTGTCTGTGCACTTCAAGGAGGCGTACCATGTACTCTCCTTTATTGGCAATACTTGGAAAGAAAACTGGCAAATAAATGGATTGGTTGATGTTATTTTCAGAAGCTACTTTAGGTAAAAAAAGTGTTAGTCTGCAGAGAAACCCTATCTTTAAGAAAACAATATAAGTTTTTTTTGCTGAAAGAGCCTGGAGTTCAGATATTCATTTTGCTGGTTATCGCTATCAAGAAAACCATCTTCCATGACAGAAATTTTAGATCAGATTTGTCTGATGGTTCAAAAGGTTTTTGTGTTAAGCCTTCAAGTACCGTTGTAAGATCCCAAGGAGTTGAGGTATCTTTTATCGGAGATCTCAGATGAAAAATACGTTTCATAAAAGCTTTACACAATCCAGAGGAAGTCAAGATTTACTCCCTGTGTGGAAATTTAAAACTGCTACCAACTGGAAGGTTAATTTTTATTTTGACATTTGTTGACTGGGTTAGTCTGACTAAGCTAAAGCCCTTTTTCAGCGGAGGCCCGGGGAGAAAATTTCCTGACATTAACATTAAAAAATGGTACATAAAGCATAAAATGTGAAATCACTTAGTAGTGTAAGCATAAAATCTAAGGCTCAGAATAGCATTAGGAACTAGACTGAATATCACAATTGTAAAACAAGACAGAGAAAAATAATTAAAGTAAAACATTTAGGTAAAAGCTAGTAGCAAAGAGAGAGGTCAGGTGAGGGAGTACGCTGTGTGAGGAGGAGTGAAGTTAGTAGGGAGACGGGTAGAAGTAGGGATAGGTAAAGTACAGATAGAAAGGAAATTAAAGGAAGAGGAGTTAGTAAAGAGGTATGGGGAAATGAGGGCTGGGGCAGACATCTGGGTGAATGTTAAGTGGTAGAATGGCCATGAGGTGTTAAGAAGTGGGGACGATTATGTTGGGTTGTGGCAGAAGCAGGACCAAGAGTTTAATAAGGTGTCTTTTACAGCTTTTTTAAAGCTATTTGTGTTAGGAATAGTTCTGATGCTCAAAGGAAGTGAGTTCCAGACAAGATCAACTGAGTGGCTGTAGAGACATTTACCAATAGTTTTCTTGGGTTTGTAATCCATGGCTTTTGCTGTAGCAGCAACTGAGTAAATGTCAGGAAAATCCTACTAGGACAGCTGAACTTTATTTGGGGTTAATCAGAGTCTGTTTAATTGATGTCAGGTGTGTACCCAAGAAGACTGAATGCTGTAATTAAATCAAAAGGTACTTCAGCAAAGTATTAGTTTAAGGGCGTGCACACTTGTGCAACCAGTTTATTGTACGTTTTTTTATTTCTTATATTTTTCCCCTAACAGATTTGTTTGTTTTTCAATTGAATTGTATAGGTTATAGGTCACATCATATTAAAGGTGGGAAAAGTTTTGAAATGATTTATTGTGGTCTTATCTTTTTATATCACAAAAACTGGTATTTTAACAGGGGTGTGTAAACTTTTATATCCACTGTACTTCCAAGAGGTGTTGATTGGAGCTACAGAGTGTGGGTTTGGCAGCGTAATAAGAGATGAGAGTTAAAACAGCTGGGCAGAAAGTAGGTTTGTTGAGGATGGAATGAGTTAGGTGCAGTTGTGGGAGAAGTTGTTGTAATTCTAACCACTGTAGGTTTTTTTAGTGAAAGGCAGTGATGAGAGGTGTAGGGTTGGTTTACAGGAAATCTAGCGATTTTGTTATGAGTTAGCTCAAGCTTAAACATAAGAATGGACTGTAAGTTAGCCAGGATTGGAGACGTATACAGTAGGCTGGGTAGTAGTAACATTTTTTCAAGGGATAATTTATAGTCTTTTATAAGGATTTTTTTCTCTCTACAAAGCAAACCCAGTTTTGGGTGTCTTTTGTTGATTTTTAATTGTAGACAAACTAGCCCCATCTTTGAAAATAGTTGTAAAAAAATGAAGAATAGCTGAAAATGGTGCAGAAAAAGGATCAGTCTCCTTATCTGATGCCCAAATAGAGAACCTTTTCCATTTACTTTTATAAACCTTTTTGGTAGAATCCTTTTGAGAAGCCAAAATAATGTCACAAACTGGGTAAGAGAACCTGGACTGTCTAACTATTACTGGAAGTGGAGAAACCATATGGTCAGCTTGAGGGCTTGAATGTTGAGGTGGTGAATCCCTGACAGGTGAGAGAGAAGACCCTGAGTAGGCTCCAGTATCCATGGAGGATAATGAAGATGAAACTGTGGAGAGTGGAACCATACTTGCCAAGGCATGAAGGGGGCAATGAGGATGACTGAACTCTTCAGCCTTCTTGCTTTCCGCAAAAATCTTGGAAGCACGGGAAGAGAAGGATAAGCATAAAGGATACTGCAACTTTGGTCTGGACATTATTGGGAATTACCTGCCTCGTTGGCTTTGACTGGAATTGGTTGTTTTTACTACTAACATTACACACTAGTATTTTCAGACTATATTCATGTTGTCGGTCTGAACTGCAGTAGTCCCCAAGGGAAGAGCATCTTGAAATGCCTGCAATGATAAAATGACTGCTCTCATCTCTAGGACATTAATATGCAAGTTGGTCTCTTGGGGTGACCACACGCCTTGGAGAGTTCTTCCCAAGATATGATCCCCCACCCCAGTTGAGAAGCATCCATGGTCACTGTGGCTACTGGGTTTTGTAGAACAAAGGGTCTATCCAGAAAAAGATCTTCGGATTGTATCCAGCAGTGAATGTGTTGTTTGCAAATTGGGGTGAGTTTTACTTGAAAAGACAGGGGTTGATACAGAATGGACCACTGTACAGCTAGGGTCCATTAGAGGTCCCACATAAAGAAACGTGCAAGAGAGAATACTATTAGGGCAGCTGGCATCACGCCAAATGCTTGAAGCACTAATCTTGCTGAAGGAGATGGATGAAAAAGGATAGCCTGAATCTGGTTTTTGATGTGAGTAATGGGGTGGAGAGGTAAAGATACTATTTGTGTTGCTGTGTCCAAAACTGTCCCAATGACCTCCTGGCTCTTAATTGGTGCAAGTTTGGATTTGGCAAGATTTATTCTAATGCATAAAGTGCTGTTGCAAATCTGGAGCAAAGAGTCCCTGGCATGTTGCAGTTGACACTTGGAGGGGGTGGTGAGGAGATAGTCACCCAGATATGGAAACACCTGGAATCCCTTCAGTCTCAAGTGAGCTGCGTCTACTGCCATGCATTTGGTAAACACCCTAGAGGCTGTTGTAAGTTCAAGGGGCAGAGCTCTGAATTGGTAATGACTGGCCCTAGCCAAAAGCAGAGATGTCTTCTGGATTGTCTACTGTGATATGACACTATGTGTCCTGAACATCTATAGAGCATATCCAATCATCCTTGTGCAGAAAAGGCAGGATGAACTGAATAGTGACCATTTGGAACTTCACATTCTTTACATGCTGGTTCAATTTGCTTAGATTCAAAATGGATCAGAGGTCCCCTGTTTTCTTTGGCACTACAAAGAAGCATGAATAAGTTCAGAATCCTATCTGGTCTGGTGGGACCTTCTGGATGACTCTTTCTTCCAGCAGCTTTTGTATTTCTTGCGCTGTGGCCTTCCTCTGACTAGGTGGAATGTCAGGAAGCTTCTTCCTTTGACAATGAGGAAGAAGGGAAAATGGTATTAATAACCTTTGGATATTATTCTTAACATCCATAAATCCCTTGTGATGTCTGTCTGGACATTTAGGTGCAAAGAGAACCGACTCCCGACTGCCTCCAGAGTTGGACAGTTGAGCAGCACTTCAAGAGCACTGATAGGGCCCTCTAGGGTGACATTTACCCTTAAAATTTCCCCTCTGCCTCTGGAAGAATTTTCTCCATCAGCAAAAGGAAAGGAAAGGAAAAACACCACAGAATGGCACGAAAAACACAGTTTATTCCAAGTTAAGCGCTTTCTTCCCCACTCAAGGGACTTCTTCAGAACAATAAGCCAAAAAGCACCCAGCCACTTATAAACCAACCCCAATTAAACAATAAAAACAATTTACATAAACCAGTTGCTGCATTGAAATAAAAAAATGAATGCTGTATAAACCACATGCCATATCAACAACTGAAGCATTAAAAACATGAATTTTTTATACTTCCATTAAAACAATACCATGACCTTAAGGAAGAAGTAATACTTTATATTTTTTACCCTAAAATGTTATGCAATTTTAAAATACTAGAGATGCTAATCATCTCATTTATACCTGGATACTGAGATGCATTTAAAAACAATTGCCACCTCAGTTCCAGTATATCTAAATGTACATCCAAAAGTCTACCCTGCTCATCCTTGAGTAATTGTTGAATCACCAGAAACTTAAATTGGTGTCCTCGACATTCCTGCAAATGCCTGTCAAATAAATCACATTGCTACTATTACAGTTAAAATGCCCCTTAATGTAAATTGCCTTTCCATTTGCATTAAAATTCCCCGTTTCAAGAATGAATGAACAGTATACACATGTTACACTTATAATTCCCAACTCTCCTATTACATCTGTGATGCCCTGTCCCCCTCTCTAAGATGTTTTTCAGGGATCTACCTTTTCTAAACACAAATCTGGGAGCTTTTCCCACTTTTTGTGCAATGTTTGCATCAAACTGCAAAATTTCCCAATTGTTTTTAACAATGTCAAGAACTGTATTTGCCACACCATTATAAGTGATTATTAAAACTCATACTAGTGTTGGGTTTATCCACCAATCCACCCTGAAGTCCACAAATTCCATTCCCCAAAATGGGCTTGTACATGCCTTTGTCACGTTTACTTTTTACTTCAATACTAACATCACATAACAGACCATTTGGATACCCTCTCTGTTTAAATATCTGCATAATAAATTCCAATTCACTAAGGAGCTCTTCCTGTGAACTAACCATTCTAGCAGCCCACACCATTTGCCCCTTAACTACGGTTGATGGTGCTGGTGCCAACTGCTGTAATCCAAATATGAACTGGAAAAGGTTTTTTTTTCTATAAATCCTAGTTACAAACCTTTTATTCATCTGATCCATTTCCAGGTCAACATCCAAATAGTTAATCCTAACCTTATTGGGTTCAGAAGTTTTATTAATGAAACACATAAGTTCTTTTAACCTAACCTCAGTTCCCTTCCAAATCAGGAAAAGGTCGTCCAAAAACCTAGTGTAATGCACTATTTGTGACATGATGGGGCTTTTCATCAGGTATTCCTGTTCCCAGAAGGACATGACCAAGTTAGCAAAAATAGGGGTGCAAGCCACCCCCTTTGCCACACCCTTAACCTGTTTGTAATACTGTCCTTCAAAATGAGGGTAGTTATTCTTTAATACTACCTCCATCAGCACAATGAACTTATTCACCTCATCCTGATTAAAATTTTTAATCTTGTTAAGCTGCTATTCTAACCAATTTAACCCTTCATCATGAGGTATTACTGAAAAAGATTACATACATCGATCGTGACCATAGTTAAATCAGGGGTAACTTCAATCCCATTAAGCTTGTTCAAAAACTACCAAGAATCCTTACTAATATATTTAAAGACTTTCAAGCTTTTTTGCATATTCTGATCTACATATTTACCAATAAAGCATGTCTTGGACCTCTTACCATCTATTTTGGAATCCCAAAAGATGTTGGAAACCATGGGATGTTCATTTTTCATATAAAAAATGCTCCTTTTCATCACTCTGACCCTGATATAACATGTCGTCTAATAATAGGTCTATCTTACGGTATGACATCTTTATTTCATTCAAAGAACTTTCTTCATAGGTGCCATCCAAAAGTAAGGAGTTCATCCCGTCAAGGTAATCCCCCTTGTCCATGATCACTACAGCATTACCCTTGTCCAGTTTCATGAACCGGACAGTGGTGTGGCTAGTCAAGTCTAGCAATAATTGTTGTTCTTCTTTAGTCATGTTGGAAACCCTTTCCTGGTCCCTGGTTTTATAAGCATTATAAACTTGCCTAATATCCTTTTCACAAATTTTTTCAAATAATCCAATCACATTGTTCAAAGGGGGGTTAAAGGTACTTGGTTTCCTGTGCCCTTCATGAATGTAATTACCCAGGTCACTACCATGGTTAAACCAAATCTTTAGATTTAGCTTCCTGGTAAAACATTTCAAATCAATAAGAGTGTTTGCTATGTTTCCTGTTCTACAGGGTACAAAAGTAAAACCTTTAGCTAATAAATTAGCATGTTGGCCATTAGGGTTTAATTGTGAATAATTATACATTTTAAAGTCACTCATCATTAACAATAATCACAGGCTCCAAACCCTTGTCTTCACAACATTGCTTATTCAAACATTGAACTAATATTTCCAAATTCGATTGCCCACTTATATTGTGAATACTGCTTTCCCTCTGATTGAAAGTATTGTCATCCAGACCAAGATTGTGGTCATAAAACACGGCATAATTGTTGCATCTAACCTCATTTGCATTTACACATTTAGTTGTACTTTGAACATCACTTTCCCCTAAATGTAATACATTTCTCCTTGTACATCCATTACAAATGTCACATCTTTCACCAATGAAACAACCATTATAAAGACAACAGTGTTCATTTTCATTGTTTACTCGTTTACACTATAAATTGATACATCCTTCACAAAATTTGAGTCCACACTTTCACCTTTATCTGGGCCAAGGCACTGTTCTTATGTTGATGTGTTCATTCGAGAAAAAAAGTTGAAATTGCTTTGACCAATTTCACAAACAGGTACCCATGCTGAGTCAATGGAATGCCAAAGGAATATGAGAAGCCCTGACCTGCTCTCTCAGAGTCAAAGCTTCAGAGGAAGGTAGATTACAGCCACCCCCAGATCCGAGCCTTGAGAGGAGAATCAGATACAAACTGTCTATGGCCAAAGCTCTGAGGGGAAGAGATGGATCCAACAAAACTGGAGCCAACCTACCCCCTTGGATCTGACGTTGCCACTTTGGCTCTGTGACCTGTTCTGATCTAGGGATAGCAGAAACCATCAAGGAAATAGTCAGAGTGGAGGAGGCTGAGGCTCTCAGGAATCTCAGATCCTGGGGCTCTGAAACCATGTGGCAGATTAGAGAAGGAGATAAAATGGACTTTGAATGCACACTTATGGATCCCGGCAGGGGATGGAGCTGACAGGAACCCCATCTGGATCTGAGCTCTGAGAAATTTTCCCATCATCCTATCCACATCTGATTTTGATAAACATCTGGAGGACCTAGAAGACTCTGTGGAAGTGGGCCTGGAATGTTTCTTCAGAGTCCGAGTACAGCTCCTACAAGATGTACCGGGATTTGGATCTGAGGACTTAGGATCCGGTGTGGATGTCATTGGTGAAGGAGAGATAACTACTGGAGCCAAAACCTTTGGATCTGAAGATGGTTTCAGATCAGAGGGCAAGCTGAGAGACTTTGGATCCAAAGATGTTGGATCCATGATTTTTCTTACTTTTCCTATAGGCTCCATTGAAGATCTTGGGGACTTCGGAGAAGACATTTTCTTGTGCTCTAAAGAAGCTGCTTTACTAGATTTTGAAGGGTTTGAGCCCCAGAAAGTGAAGTAGCAAGAAGTAAACCTTTCGATATTAAATTGTTATCCCTGTCAGCCAGCACTCTAGGATTGAAAGTAGAGCACACTGTCAAATCTTTCAGAAGCCTAGTAAAGTGCACCAAATAATTAATCGACCTGACAGCGAAAGTAGCTGAAGTGAACACTTTGGAGAAGACCTTTAAATGGTCTGGTCCAAGGCAATAAGTGCAATCCTTGTGGGCATCTGAGTTGGAGATCTTATACCCAGAGGAAGTGCATTTTTTAAAACCTATCATTTTTTTTCCGACATGACAGCAAGGAAAAGACAATACAGTTGAAAAACTAAAACTTAAACTTTAAAGTATACAAGAAAGTTTTTTTATATTAGAACACAGAAAAGAAGAAAAAGGACAATGTTACCAACTGTGGTAATTATACAAATTACCCTATTTACAAAAGGTAAAGAGAGTACCAACAATGGTATGAAAGACTACTAAAACAGCAGTAAGAAAAAAAAAACAAGTTATTCCTAATGCCAGCAAAGCTAAGAGGGAAGTATTAAGGAAAAACGGTAAGGTTTAAAATTTAGAGAGAGATAATTCCAAAAGGAAATTTCCTTACTAATGCTTGAAAGCAGAATCTGCGTCTAACCACAACGGCGACAAACAAGATCTGAGGCAATAAGAATGGAGTAGGGCATTATGGGAGGAGCTCAAGCGTTGGATCTGAAGTCTGAAGTATGGGTCTGAGTCAGATCAGAGGATCAGATCAGTAACCCATAGGTGAGGAAGAATGAAAAGGAGAACATTAGATACATTCCTTTCATGCTTCTTTCTTTTTTTATGTCTCATTAAAGGAATTGCATTTTGTAAAACTTTACTGTCAGAAAGACATTTTTTTCCTGGCCAAGGCTCATCATTTAAAAAAGGGTTTTAGTGATGCAATACAGAAGCCCTATAATGTCTTGAGGAAGCCATGATATTTTTTGCTTCTCTGTTAGTTTAGAGTTTAAACAAGCTGCAAAATGTGGACATTATTAAAACCTACAGACATATTCAGTGTCCAACACTGTCCATTCAGATGGAAAGAAAATTCAGCAAGTCTCTGAGCAACTTACCTTGCACTAAACCAAAACAGACTCCAGGCTCCTCTGATGTACAGAGTTCTATATCTTCTACCCCTCCTAAAAAAGAAGAATCTTAAATTTGCCCCTTCTAATAAGGTTTTTCCTCTTCCTGTTCTAGCTCCTGTAACAATAGCTAAATCTATAGATTAGATCTCTCAAGCATCTTCTCGTCTAAAAATGCATTCTTAAAAAATGTTCCCCCTGGTTCAGGGGAATCAAAAATTCCTGTAATAATACTAGTGCTGCCTAAGAGTCCAGTTGCTCCAATTGTTCAAGTTCCTCCAGTTGACTCCAGGCCAGACACTCCCAGGTATCTTCAAAGTCTAGCTTTGCATGGCTTAGATTATGATAAATTGGCTGAGGCAGTTATGAAAAACAAGAAAGTAGATCAAAAGTTGTTTGCCATGCCTTCTGGCTTGCAGCACAGAGGTAGTTTGAGTTTTTCTTTGTGAGCTTCCTTCTTACCAGCACCAGCCTCTGTTTTAGCTCAGCTGGCTTAAGTCCTACAACTGCAGCTGCCATTACCTCTCAAATACAGACACTGATCATTTGACAAAATGTATCTCATCAAGTCCTGCCCTCCTGGATTCAGTTCCCAAAGTGACTAATACCTGCATGTGTTTTGCATTATTTTGCTGTAATGTGAGATCACAATACATGCGAGTACTTTCACCCCTGCATGATTCTTCTGTCTAAATGATAACTTGACAATGAAGTTAGTGTATTTAAACAGAGGGTGTGCTGGGTGAAGTCCTTCACATGGGTTGTGCAGGAAAGTTTGCTCCCTTGCAAAAAAATACACACACACACACACACATGTGTATATATATATATATATATATATATATATATATATATATATAAACATAACGTTTCATCTGTATTGTCGATCTTCATTCACTATTGACTGCTGGGTTCGGTTCCAATCCTCTGAATCAACTCGGCTGTTATATCAAGCTCAGACCAGCCAGAAACTCTCAAGCCAAGGTTACCCATACTGCCTCTCTTCCCTTTACCTCAGATCGAGTTTTGCCCATAAAGTAGAAAATCATGGAAGCTTTGTCTGAGCAATGACCCTAATAGAACCCCAGGATTAGTAACGAACCTCCAGGAGTCTCTTGGAGGGGTAAGGAGGGTGGGATGTCAAGAATGAGTGAAGATTGACAAGACATATGGAACGTTATGGTAAGAACAAAACTTCTTTATCTGATGTTGTCAATCTTCATTCATACTTGACTGTTGGAACAGAGTCCCTAGCTACGTTAGACCCTGGGAGGCCCTAGGGAAGAATATTCCTGAGCACCACAGAGCCAAAGGATGCTCTTCCCCTGGAGACTGTATCCAATTTGTAATGAGTGATAAAGGTATGGGGGGTAGCCCAAGTTGCAGCTGCACATGTGCTATCCACAGAAGCTCTGGAATGAAAGGCTACTGAAGTGGAAACAGATCTGGTAGAATTAGCCCTAACTTTTGTTGATAAGTCTAGTTTATTTTGGTCATAAATAAAAGTAATGCAAACTCTCAACCATTTTGACAGAGTGACTTTGAAACTGGTTTGCCCAGTCTAGTACCTGAAAAGGATAAAAACAATTAGTCCGATTTTCTAAATGATTTTGTTCTATCCAAATAAAAATGTAATTGTCTGTGTGCATCCAAGAAATGCAAACAATATTCTCCCTTGCTTGAGAAATTTGGGAAAAGACTGGTAAACCTATGGTCTGGTTAATATTGGAATCAGACACAAGTTTAGGTAGAAAGGAGGAATTAGTTCTGAGTGATACTCTCTCCTTCTGAAAAATGATATACGGATATTTTACACACACAGCCTGCTGAGATTCTCCTGGCTGAAATGATGACTACTAGGAATAGAGTCTTCCAAGATAAAAACTTGATATGACAGGTGGCTGCTGGCTCGAAAGGCTGAAAGACCACACATTGTAAGATGAATGTTAAAATCCCAATGGGCTCTCTGAAAGGCAGTTTCAAATGTAAAGTGCTCTTAAGAAAGTTTTGCAAGGACAGTGAGACATCAAGGAATGGTCATCGAAACTGCTATGGAAATTTGAAATGGCAGCTAAATGAACTCTAACGGTAGAAGTAAAGGCTCCCAATTGAAATAAGGTGGTTAAGTATTCCAAGACCTTATCGATCGAGGCTGAGAAAGGATAAATACCCTTTTCATCAGACCAAAACACAAATCTCTTCCATTTACTAGATAAAGTCACTTCACTACCCCTTGTCTAGTCTCAAGTGTTCTCCCCATCCAGCTGCTTCACTCTACAAGAAGTAAAACAATTCACTACCTAAAGAACTTGCACAGCTGAAGTTCACTTGCAGTTGCAAAATGTAACAAGGAAAAAATTCACTGAGTTAAATCTATGTAAGACAAATTCATAGACTCAGACTAATAATTTAATTTGTTAAGTCGTGCACTAGTGTGTTCTGTTTGTAGTGTTGAATCATCTGGAAGGATATTCCCACCCCCACTTACCCACACTCACAGGCCTTTTACTGCTGAAGGTGAAGCTACATTAACACTTCAGCATATTTTACTCTTATCAGTGTAATAGATCCCTGGAAAAGACAGTGAAAAGCCCATAACTATAAAATCAGATGCTGTTGACTCAGGTCAAGTTTTTAGAGTTCAGTCACCTTGTCTTTGTATTCAGGAACATTCTACCTCACTGATTGTTTATGGTGGTAAACCATCTGCAGGGTTTCTTCCAGCTCCATTCGCTTCGCTCACTCCACTCCCCTGCCCTTGCCCCATATTCCACCCTCCCCAGCAAACCACTCCACCCTCATTCCTCTGATCCAATTATATACAACTTTACCTTGTCCGCACCCACATTTCATTCACACCTTACCTACTTTTATTTAACCAAACTTATCTGCTTCCCCTTACTATACTTCTTTGCATCTTACTCTATTTTACCATCACAATACTATCACCACCTCAAACTGTCTTACATTAACTCCAGGCTTACCACCTTCTCTTCTATTATACACATAAACTAACATTGTGCCATAATTGTACTACTGACCAGTCACATCTCTCCCACCCCTCCTTATCGCAAAACACTTAACCACATTGTCAAAGCCCACCCTGAAGTCAAAACATTTCCAACCTTACCTTCAGCTGCACACATATCACAGGATAACAAAATCTCTGTTTACACCTGATATTACATTCTAACACATAAATACCACTATCACAGTTGACATGCTCCTCCTAACCTGTCTAGCTTCTTTACTCTTAATTCACAACCTCACTAAAGCTATATCCTTGCTTACCCCCACATATCAACAAACTCCTCCTACCATCACACCAATAAACAACACAGCTTTTCACATATCTCCTCTCAGCTTTTCCCCTCCCATATTATTCAAGCCACAAATTGGCCTCCTTACCTCCTACAAAACCACACTTGATACCAGTATCGTCACCTAGGAATAAAAAACACTTCCCATGGTACTCCTTCCTCATTACCTACCTACTCAAATATGGAGACATACATCCTAGCTCTGGCCCACCTTCTAATCCTAACCAAAAGAGTAACCCCAAATATTTGAACATACTTACGCTGAACCTTAGAAGTATATGTAATAAAATAGCCCCATTGCATTCCTGGATCGATCAAAATAAACCTGACATACCAGCCCTTACAGAAACATGGCTACACCCCGGTGTAAAAGACTCAGAATTAATACCTCCAAACTTTGCAATAACCAGAAGAGATAAATCTAAAAAAAGGGGGGGGGGATAGCACTTCTATATCCCTCTACACTCAACATCATACCCTATACCAGTAATATAGCCATCTTTCCCAATGCTGAGGTACTAATCTCCTTTTAGAACCTCAATATATCAAAAATAATTTGCATAATAATAATATATATCCCGCCAGGTAATAATATATCAGTGTTGAGAAAATATTTTATCCTGGACATCCCAAACAATAAACCTTGAAACAATAATCTTAGGAGATGTAAATGTAGATTGCCAAATCACAGCTTCCGACTCCCCCACAAATAGTATAAATCTGTATGGTTTTTCTCAGCTTATCAATGCTCCAACAAGATACAAAAATGATCTTACCTGCCAATCCACCTTAGACTGGATTCTGGTATCCCAGCCTGCCAATTACCCCTCTTCTGGTACACTGTCTAACTCCCTGAGCAATCATCTACCAGGTTATTCCCTTAGAACAAACTCCCAACAACTAAGAGTACACACTATAAAATCAGTTAAGAACTCAACTAATTTTTGTCAGCATAAATTCAACAATTTTCTACAGGAAATAGACTGGACACCCCTTAAACAACTACCCCTTAATGATGCTGTACTATACTTTAATAACACCTTTCTTCACATACTTAATACACCAGCTCCCATTCGTATGAAAAGAATCAAAAAGGACTCAACACCATGGCTCTCTAAGGAATGTAAACACCTGATGAAGCAAAGGGACCTAGCCTGGTCAACCTGAAAACAAAACAAAAAAATCACGTTAATTTCAAAACACTATGTAACAAAGTGACAAAACTAATCAACAGAGATAAGAAGTCATATTATTCCCAGCTTCAACTCCAGCATAAAATCAACCCCAAGTAAATTTTGGCACTCAATATCTTCTCTACTTAACCCTGGAAGAAATTGAGAGCACACCCTATCACCAGATATCCCTCCATCACAAATAGCTGAAATCTTTAACAAGCACTTCATAAAATCAATTTCGTACTTATTAACTAACACCCCTAATGCTGAACCCCCCCACCCGTCACCTAGGAATAAAAAACACTTCCCATGGTACCCCATGCTTTCAACTACTTGTAACCCTGTCATAACCAACTCCCCCTACTCAAAAAATGTCATACAAACCCCATTCTCATTTCAGCCCATACCCACTGACACCATTAAGAAACTGCTACAAAAACTAAAACCATGCTATACCTCAGCTGCTTATCTCCCCCCATACTACCTCAATTGGCTGCTAACTCAGTCACCTACCCAATCAGTATCCTTACAAATAGGTCTTTATCCACATCAGAAGTTCCTACCATATGGAAGCTCTCTCACATCACCCTCATCCACAAATGAGGCAACTCTTTTGATCCATCCAATTTCCATCCTATATTCATCTTGTCACCCATATCCAAAATTCTCCAGAGAGGTATCCATCAGCAGGTAATGCAATATCTATTGCAAAACAATATTTTAACCAAAACCTAACATGGCTTCAGATCTAGCCACAGCACAGCTACAGCCCTATTATCTTTTACAGACACCATGAACAAGGCCAGATATGCAGGATGCTATACAGCCTCAGTATTCCTTGATCTCTCCAAG
The DNA here is from genome assembly GCF_019279795.1 of Protopterus annectens. Lineage (NCBI taxonomy): Eukaryota > Metazoa > Chordata > Ceratodontiformes > Protopteridae > Protopterus > Protopterus annectens. The sequence continues at coordinate 594,376,869 of NC_056737.1, read as the reverse complement.
GCCTTTGACACCATGACTCACACTGTTTAACCTAGGCTTCTCACATAACACAGTAAAATGGTTTTAGAGCTACCTCAAGGACCATAAACAAGGGCTGAAATGGTCCAATGAACTCTCACCCTTCCTCCACAACCCTACTGGAGTCCCCCAAGGCTCCATCCTAGGACCCTTACTCTTCAACATTTTCACAAACAACCTTCACACTGCCTTTCATCCTGGGACCGTCATTCAGTATGCTGATGATTCCACCATAATCTGCACTGCTCAGACACTACCAGAACTACTTTCAAAAACTCAACAGTCCTTTACTGCAGTCAAATCCTGGCTAAGAAATGCCCAACTCTTTCTTAATCCAAAGAAGATAAAACTAGTACTCTTTCATCCCAAAAACACCTCCCCTGTCACTGATCATTTCAACATCCTTGCATCTGACAACACTGTCATAGAAATAGTGCAGGAAACCAAACTTCTAGGTGTTATCATTGACAATAAACTTTCATTTGACCCCCATATACAGGAAAATATAAGAGAACTCATCAAAAACTAGGACTCTTATATAGAAACAAACATTTCTTTACTGCAGCAACCAAAACTACCCTTGCAAAACATTTTTACTTCCCTCTCTTCTTTATGGTGCCCCTATCTTAACTAACTTACAAATTTCTACCCTAAGCAAATTGGAACAGTGCTACAACAAAGTTGCAAAGTTTGCCACAAGCTCTAAATATCACACACACCACTGTAAACCACTCCTAGAATTAAACTGGCTTGAAATCCCCAACCAACATGCCTTTATTCAGGTATCCACCTTACACAACCTTATTTTCAAGCCTACTGCCTGCCCTGCAGTAACCAGTCTAGTCACACCTTACACACCAAATTGATCCCTAAGATCAGAAGACAAAAATCTCTTAGCTACCTCAAAACTCACACATAAACCTTGTTACTCTCTGTATTCATACTCTGTCTCGATACTTTGGAATTCACTACCTCTAGCTACCAGGTCTATGCCTGGCCTAACCCATTTCAAAGACTCTTTAAAAAATCATCTCAAAAATACATGGTTCTGCTCCTGCATAAAGCCTGCCTAATGCTCAGGTCTTCCTTTCTGTCACATTTCAATCCCTCACAGACTGCAAGATCCTTGTGTCCTTCGGCTTTTCCCGGTTAGGGGTCGCCACAGTGGAACTCCGGTCCACTAATGACTGACAGTAGATTTTTATGTGCCGAGTTGCCGGCCCTGACACACAACGTTCAACGAAGGTATGCCCATTCACGCATGTCTCCACACAGAAGATGCTCTAGCTGAGAATCGAACAGGACAACATCTTACTGTGAGGCGACAACGCTACCGCAGCACCACCACCGCAGTTTACAGACTGCAAGATCCTATGGCTCTTCTAACTCCTTCTCTGCTTCTATACAATATCCTTAAACTACTGCTCAGGCTTTATTGCTTCTATTATTCTTAACTCTCGCTCACTATCTACCTGCATCACTAACTTTCTGGCTGCTATTTTCCTAACTGAAACTAACATTCTATTTTGCATGTACTATTACAGTCAATGCCACACATTAAACTACCTATGTACTACTTTTTTGGACATTGTCTACATCATTTATGGTGAGAGTGACTATTATTGTCTGTAGTGTTGTAACTGTATAGAACTGTCTAGATGTGTAGCAATATATTGCAACATCTTGTAGCAGTTTGTTCTTTCAACTTATTTTCTGTATAGTATTTCTAATGTAATTTTTATTGTATTGGATTATACTGCATTTGTATTGTTCTGTATGTTGAGCTTTTCTCCCTTTGCGTCTGCTGAAAATGGGTTCTGTAGACCCAGTCAGATCACCCCGGTAAACAAATGTCAAATAAATAAATAAAAGTTCTCTGGTGGATGATATATGAGAAGCCAGAAGTATCTTTTGTACTAGGGAAGATAAATTATTTCGCCTGGCAATTACTAGATGTAGAGAAACCAAGCCTTCAGAATCCAAGGATGGTAAACCAAGTGAGGCCAGAGAAAGGGAAACCAGACTTGACTGGGCCAAAAAGGTGCAAGGAGAATAACTTCGCTTCTCAAACACTGGGCTTTCTTCAAAAATTGGGGAATTAAAGGGATTGGAGGGAAGGCATAAAGAAGTCCCGTGGGCCAATCATGGAGAAAAGCATCTCTCGGGGACTCCCCCAAGGGGGGACTAGGGCAAAGTAGCTATTGCATTTGTAGTTTATGGGAGAGGTGAACAGATCGCAGCAAGGCTCACCCCATTGATGAAAGATCTTTGTCACTACATTGGGATTGAGGGACCACTCATGACGCAGGAGAATGCATTTGCTCAGTTTGCCCCAATCACGTTGGAGTTCCACGGAATGTGCGTTGCTATCAGAAAGCAATTGGAGGCAATTGTCCATTGCCAAACTCTTACGGCTTACCGATATAGAGAGTACGATCTGGTTCCCCCCTGTTTGTTGATTGTACCAGACCACTGACATGTTGTCTGACTGAATAGCAATTGTCCCTGAAGGGAGAGCAGATTGGAATGCTTGCAACGCTAAGAGCACTGACTCATTTCTAGGACACTGTTATGCAAATTGGCCTCTTGAGGGGACCAAGTGTCTTGGACCGTCTTTCCCTGAAAATGCCCCCACCCTATCAGGGATGCATCTGTGGTCACTAAAAGGGGCAGCTCCATAATTTGTCTTCTGGCTTCATCCACCAAGATAAATCCTGCTTGTATCGATTGGTTATGCGGATTGGATGGGGCATTGCATGAGTTAACAGTGACCACTGTGATGCCAGGAGCCACTGAAGCAGCCTCATGTGGTACCTTGCCAGAGGAACTAAGGTGATTGCTGCTGCCATGGACCCAAGGAGCTGTAAGACTAGATGACCAGAACTTTGTCTTGAGAGAGTATCACTATCACTTGAAGTTGTAAATTCAACTTCACCAGTCTGTGAAGTGGAAGAGCAGCCATGCAGGATTTTGTGTTTAGTCTTGCTCTGATGAATTCTATGTCCAGTGTGGGAGATAGTTTTAACTTTTCTTTGTTTATTGAAATGCCTAAGAACTCTGCAAGCCTTAGAACAAAGTCCAAGGCAGAAAGCAGAAGATGTCTGGTGGGAACGGCGAGGAGCAGTCGTCTAAATATGGAAACACAAAGAATCCTTGTAGGTTTAAGTGAGCTGCTACCACTGCCATGCATTTCATGAATACCCTGGTTAGACCAAAGGGCAGTGCTCAAAATTGGTAATGACTGGCTCCCAGATGGAAGCAGAGGTATCTTCTGGTGCATTTGTCCATTTTTATGTGGTAATACGCATCCTGAAGATCTATGGAGCACATCCGATCATCTTTCTCCACAAAAGGAAGGATAGACTGAACCGTGACCATCCAGAATTTTGTCTCTTGAACAAATTTGTTCAGAACACTGAGGTCTAAGACTGGCCTCCAGTCCCCTGGTTTTTTTTGGCACTAAAAATAATCTTGAGTAAAATCCGGATCCTATTTGGTCTGGTTGGACTGTTTGGATGACTCTTTTTTTGAATCACATTTTGAATTTCTAGTGCTGCTATATCCCTCTGACTGGGTGGAACATCAGGGATTCGCCTTTCTGGTCTGGGATAAAGACCGAAGGGGATATCATAACCTCTTGGTAATTACCTCTTGGTAATTACTATCTGCACTCAGGAATCTGATGTTATTGTGTGCCAGGCTGAATGGTGCAGAGAGAATCTTCCCCCGACTGCTTTCAGAGATAAGCAATCGGGCCACTGCTCAAAAGCACTGGTAGGATTGTCCAGAAAAAGAATCCTTGGAACCCTGGTTGCAGGGGCCTCCTCTGCCATGGGAGGGGAGTCTTCCAGAACAGTTCTCCCCTCTGACCCGGGAGGAATACTCACCGTGTGTGTCCCAAAAAGGCCCTTGGGACTTTCTGAACCACATCTTCCCACTCCTCTGATTCCTGGAGTAAGGTCGTTGAGGGGAGGAAAAATACACTTCCACAGCAGAAAAGGTCTTTCCATCCATCTCACACCTGGCTAATATGTCTCTGACTTTTGTGCCAAATAACAAAGTAGCACCAACAGGAGCACTGATAAAGGAAGACTTGAAGGGGTCCGCAAAGTCACATAAGTGCATCCAGGCATGGCACCTGATGGCAATGCTTGTACCCGCTGCCCTAGATGTCCCTTTGGCTGTATGTGCAATAAGCCGCATGGACGAGTTGGAGATCAACTCTAGTGTGGCAAGCTGGGAGGCAACCTTATCCCAGACCTCATCAGACACTGCTCCCGCTAAGGTCTCTGAAAGCGCAGTTATCAGATCCTTTTGGAGTTACATGAAGTGTGCCAAAAAATTTAAGGACCGTATGGCAAAGGTCAATGAAGCAAAGACCCGCTTCCTGAATCTGTCCATCATCTGGGACTCTTAGTTTGAAGGATGCACAGCTGGACTCTCCTCGGCGAGTTCCTTTTTTGTGGCAGCCTCCACCACCATGGCAATCACTGCTAGACTCTTCAACCAGTAGGGCTGGTCCTTCGTCGTTGAAAGAATTTTGTCTGGTCTCCAGGGAATTGGCTCTATGGTATCAGAAGCCTTCCACGCATGCTGCACAATTAGTTTGATCAGTTCATCAGCAGGCGGTGTCACCCTAGAAGTAGAAGGTCAGGCACGAAAAGCCTGCAAGAAAACATTGCTTAGGGCATGGGTTTATGGGCTTCTAATCACCCCTCTGTTTCAGAATTTCCAGGATGTCTCCAAATGAGACATCTTCAGGGGGAGACTGAGGGGACCCCTCCCCTTCATCGAAATCTGTATCCCCAGTGACTGATTCTTTATGAGAATTCAGGTGCTTCCTCTTGCGCAATCTCTTATGGGGCGGCTCCTTAGGGGGAAAGTCTGAGTAGGACTCTGAAGAATGGGGGACCCTGCAAAAGGGTATCTTGCTACTCTTGTGCCTGCTGCCCCAAGATAGATTGTGACAGCTGCGAGCCAGAGGATACATAAATGTGACACTCTAACGGGAATGGTGCCAACTATGAGCCTGCTGAGACAAGGGCTCTCTCCATAATCTGAAAGACAGGCCCACCCGAAGAGGGATGGCAGCCCGGAACCAAGAAAGACAACCTCAGAACCAGGGTCACACCCCACTCCGATGAGCCACATCCCAGAGTAGGAGCCATAAGAGGACCTGTAACTGTCAGGGCATCAGAAACTGTAGATGACGCCGTGGAAAAAATTACAGCCGATCCAGGGATCCTGGAGCTGGCAGCAAAATCATGGTCCTGTGGGTGGGTCAGCTCTGATGGAGTCACAGACCACAGAGTCAGTTCCAGAACCAAGGTGAGATCCACCATCAGTACCGAAGTAGCTGGCACCATGAACATCGAAGTAGTGGGCTCCAAGACCTGCAGGGAGGTTGAAGGAGGAAGATAAGTGGGAGTCCTGGGACAGTTACCCTCGGCTCCGGATGGGAGAGAGGTCCTAGGAGGAGCAGGAAGGCCTCTGGCTGCCAAGAGCTGATCCACCAATCTGATTACATCTAGCTCTGAAAGTCTCCTGGTGGAATGGACAGACATCCCTGAGGGCGAGTCTGGCCTTTCAAGAAATGGACTTAATTTCTGACCCAAGAAGGGGTCTATAGATGGGGAGTATCTAGTCCTGGGTGTACTCTCGATCTTGAGCACCGTGGTCTGTTTACCAGTAATTTGTTTTACAGGGAAAGACGTTACAGGAATATTTGGACAGACTATTGTTGGTGCCAAGAGGGTCATCGGTACTGATGATAAGGTCGGTGCCATAGGCATTTGGTAGCTTCACTAATGGTCAGCACCATGGGAGATGTGACAGATTTAGGTGCCAGATCAAGAGTCAGTGCAGATTTAGATATTTTAGACCTCGGTTCTGAAGGATGAGTTGAAACGTGAGTCTTAGTAGTTTTAGCTTCTTGTACCTTAGGGGATGAAGGTACTGAATAGCTCCTTTTATTACATTCCTTTCTGTGAGACTTAGATGTCTCCATCTCAGACAAAGCCTCACTAAAAGGGCATTTTAGCAGCCCCTTGAGAATAAGTTTGTTTTGACTCTCTGCATGGGTGCTAGCACTGAAACCCTTCAAGAGTTCACATGGCGGTTGTCTCTCCAAATGAGGGACACCCAAACAATACACATATGAAAGATGCCCATCTTTCTGCCACATTCCTCACATTACTTAAAACGTGTGGCTCCCTTCTGTTTTTCTGCCATCTTTCAAAAACAGCAAGAGGGCACACACACAGACACACCCTCACACACCCAAATACTAATGGAAAAAACAGGGAGTACAGCTTTTTTTTTTAATGAATATACCAACAATGATACCTAGAAAAATACCCCCAAGAGGGTAATAGAAGGAAAGAAGGAAAATAAAGATAACAGCGATGGTATCGAAGAACTACCAGAGGTAGAGGGAAGGGAAGGGCCTATACCAACGATGGTAAGTGGAAACTACCCAGAAAAGGTAAAAGAAAAGGTTATACAAACACTCACACCAATACACTCCACTAACAATAATTACAAAGGAGAACGAGCAATAATTTAAACAAATAGAGAAATACATAAGAATATATATATATATATATATATATATATATATATATATATATACATATATATATATACATATATATATATATACATATATATATATATATATATATATATATATATATATATATATATATATATATTTTAAACATATACATTATATATATATATATATATATATATATATATATATTTATATATATATATATATTATATATATATATATACACATACATTATATATATATATATATATATATATATATATATATATATATATATATTTTTTTTTATATATATATATATATATATATAAAAAGAAGTTATATACCTACCATAACATTCCATTTTAGTTGTCCTTCATCTTGCCTTCCTTCTTGCTGGATGGGTTCGGAGCCAATCCTCAGCTCCGACTCGGCCACTTACTATAGCTCGAGAGCTCTTTACTGGCTCGAGGCTACCCTTTATCCCAGAATGCCCAGCGCCAGCTACCCAGATCTCATTTGAGATAGCTCACACTACACATAATTTTAGAAGATAATCCATTAATAAACCTACATATACAGTTAATTGTCATGGTTTGGTTGAAAAGCAACTAATAACAAAACAAATTAGCCAGTGAAACCATTGAGAAACTCCTCTCAATCCTCGAGGAAGGGGGACAGAGGGAGGGACGCAAGAAGGAAGGCAAGATGAAGGACAACTAACATGGAACGTTATGGTAGGCACATGACTTCTTTATGTTAAGTTGTCCAATCTCACCTTCATTCTTGCTAGATGGGACAGCGTCCCTAGCACCTCAATCCTGGGTGGCTCATTGGAACAGACTCTTTTGAACCGTGGAACCAAAGGAAGCTCTGCCCTGGGAGACCACATCTACTTTGTAATGAGAAATGAATGTATGAGGATCTGCCCAAGTAGCTGCTGCACAAATTTAATCTATGGGCAATCTAGATTGAAATGCTACCGAAGTAGCTACTGACCTGGTTGAATGACCTTTGGGTTTCGTTGGAAGATCTTTTTGTCGCAAGTGGTAGGTATGGACAATGGTGTCCAATAACCATTTTGACAATGTTACTTTAGAAATTGGAAGGCCTTGTTTGTTGTTAGCAAATGAAAGGAACAACTGATCTAATTTTCTCATTTCTTTAGTTCTATGGAGACAGAAACACAGTTGTCTATACACATCCAATTAGTGTAATTTGTATTCTGCCTTGTTGGAATGATTAGGGAAAAAAAGAGGGAGTTCAATGAATTGATTCAAATTGTGGTCTGAACAAACTTTAGGTGGAAAATATGGATTAGTTCTCAGAGAAACCCTGTCTTTGGGAAAAACTAGGTATGGAGGGTGAACACATAGTGCATGAAGTTCTGAAACACGTCTGGCAGAAGTAATAGAACTAAGAAAATAGTTTTCCAAGAGAGAGACTTCATGGAACATGATGCTGCTGGTTCAAAGGGTGGCAGTATCAAAGAGGCAAGAACCAAATGGGGATCCCAAGGTGGAAGTGGCTCTTTCACTGGGGGTCTAAGTAGAGATGTACCTCTCATGAAGGCCTTACAAAGTCTGTGAGACATTATGCTGGAGTTAGAAACTCTGACATGAAAATTTGAAATGGCAGCTAGTTGTACTCTGATGGTAGCAGCAGCTGCACCAGATTGAAGCTGTTCTGCTAGGAAATCCAAAATCTCATGTACAGGTGCTGTAAAAGGATCTAAATTCCTGGAATCTGCCCAGTAAGAGAATCTTTTCCATTTGCTAGCATAGACTTTCCTTGTATTTGCCTTATGGGAGGAAACAATAATCTCACACACTGCTGGGGAAATATTGGGGAGCCTGGCTAGGATTGGAAGTGGAGGAATCAAGCTGTGAGCTTGAGAGATGAGAGGGATTGGTGTAGCCCACCTGATTGATGAATCAAGACGTCCGGTACTGGGTCCAGAATCCAAGGATAAGCTAGAAGGTGGGGGTGAAGGAACAGAAACCAAATTTGTAGAGGCCAATAGGGGGCAAGGAGGATCATTTTGCAAACCAATGATTTTGCTTTCTAACTGTCTTTTGGAATTATAGGGAAGGGGGGAAATGCATAAAGGAGTCCCTGAGGCCAATCGTGGACTAGAGCAGTCCTGGGTGTCTGACTCGGAGGAGGAACAAGGGAGAAGTAGCTGCTGCATTTTTTGTTGAGGGGAGAGGCAAAGAGATTGCAGCAAGACTGGCCCCATTTGTGGAAAATAAGATCCACAATTTCCTGTTTCAGAGACCACTCGTGAGGCATGAGGATAGCCCTGCTAGCCTGTCCGCTATTATGTTGGATGTCCCATGGATATGCGTTGCTATCAGAAAACGTTGGGAGGAAATCGCCCATTGCCATAGTCTGAGGGCCTCTTGGCACAAGGGGTAAGACCTGGTTCTGCCCTGTTTGTTGATGTACCAAACCACTGACATATTGTCCATCTGTATTGCAATAGTCCCGGCAGGGAGAGAGCCTTGAAGAGCTTGCAATGCTAGGAGCACTGCTCTCATCTCCAAGATGTTGATGTGCAAGTGGTACTCGTGAGGTTGCCAAGTGCCTTGGACTGTCTTCCCTAGATAATGCCCCCCCACCCTATCAAGGAAGCGTACGTGGTCACTGTAGCAACCAGATGGAGTACCATGAAAGGTCTGCTCTGAGTAACTAGTGGGGACACCATCCACCAGGAAAGGTGTCTTTTGCAAGATTCTGTAATTAGCATCATGGGTAATTCCTGGAAGGACCATTGTGTGAAAAGAAGTCACTGAAGGATTCTCATGTGAAAGCGTGCTAAGGGGACTAGAAGAATGGCTGCTGCCATGGACCCTAGAACTTGAAGAACATATTTGACTTGAATTCTTTTGCTCCTCAGGAGAAGTGACACTTGTTTTCAAATAATGGAAACTCTTTCCTGAGGCAATTTTACAATCATTTTTCTTGTGTTTAGCTCTGCTCCTATGTATGTAATAGATTGACAGGGCAACAAGGCAGATTTTTCAAAGTTTATTGTGATGCCTAGTTGAGCACAGGATGTGATGGTGTAATCTTGTGCTTCTATAAGTTGTTGCCTGGTGGTAGCAGTGAGGAGCCAGTCATCCAGATAAGGAAACACCTGGAATCCTTGACGTCTCAGGTGAGCCGTGACTACTGATATGCATTTGGTGAACACCCTGGGGGCTGTGGTGAGACCAAAGGGCAGAGCTCTGAATTGGTAATGACTGGTCCCTAGCCAGAAGCGTAGAAATCTCCTGGACCGTCTGTCCATTTTTATATGATAGTACGCGTCCAGAAGATCTATGGAGCACATCCAATTGTCCTGACCCAGAAAAGGGAGAATGGACTGCAGTGTTACCATCCAGAACTTTTTTTTTTGTACAGACTTGTTTAACCTGCTAAGATCCAGAATTGGTCTCCAGTCCCCTGTCTTTCTGGGCACTAAAAAGAATCTTGAGTAAGTTGGTCTGCGGGGACTTCTTGGATGGCTCTTTTTTCTAGCAGTCTTGAAACTTCTGTGACTACCCGATCCCCTAGATTGGGTGGACATCTGGGATGGATTTTTTTGAAACAAAAGGAGGTTGAGGAAAGGGAATCTTGTAACCACCGGATATAATGGCTAGTACCCATTTGACTTTTGTTATATTTTGCCAGGCGGTTGGGTACAATGAAAGCCTTCCCCCGACTGCCTCCAGAGATGAGCAGTCGGGCATCCCTTCAGGGATGTTGATAGGGTTTGGAAGAGAACGTATCTCTGTCACCCTGATTTTGCGGACCCCGCTTCCACGAGGCCGGTGTCTGCCATTATTATTATTTCCCCCTCTGCCCCTGGGGGAAAATTCACCACGTGCATCAGGCAAGGGTCCCTAGGATTTTTGAAACCACATATTTCCACCCTTCTGACCTTTTGGATATGGTCTGGTAGGAGTGGAAAAACGGACTCCAACATCAGAGAGCGTCTTGCCTTCATGCTGGCGCCTGGTAAGTGTGGCTTTCGCCTGAGGCCCAAAGAGAGAGGAGCCATCAAAGGGGGTATTGGTGAAGGATGCTCTGAAAGGTACCGCAAATTGACACAGCCACAGCCAAGAATGTCTCCTAATAGCTACTCCTATTCCCGCAGCTTAACTTGCTCCATCGGCTGTGTATGAAATAAGCCTCATGGAGGAGTTGACTATTGAATTAAGAGTCGCAAACTGGGTAGCTACCTTGGCTGTAGGATATTGTAAGGTATCTCCAAGCTCTTTTAGGAGATCCCTCTGAAGCCTAGTAAAATGGGAAAGATAATTCAGGGACCTATGGGAGAAGGTCGCTGATGAAAACATTTGCTTCCCATATCTGTCCATCGTACGAGAGTTTTTATTTGGTGGATGGACAGATGAGGAGATTTCAGCTAACTCCCTCTTTGTGGCTGCTGCTACCACCATGGCATCAACTGGGACACCTTTAGTTAATAATTGTTTGTCTTGGGGAGCTGTGATGAATTTAATGGGTCTCCTCGGACAGGTTCCATGGAATCTGGAGCTGACCATGCCTTTTGAGACACTACAGACATGAGTGGATCAAAAGGCGGAGACACCCAGGAGGTGGAAGGTTGGGAATCAAATGCGTCCAGATATACAGACTCATCCTCGGAGGGGGCTAGGGAAGTCCAGCTACACCTCTGCTTGAGAATCTCAAGGATGTCTGAAAAGGAAACATCTTCAGAAGGGGACCTTGGGGACCCATCTGATTCATCCAGGTCTGTATCTGAGGTGACAGACTCAGGGGAGTCTAGGTGCTTCCTCTTGCACTTTTTCTTCCGGGGAGCCTGCTCAGAATGCTCTGGGGAGGCTTCAGAAGAAGAGGGTTCACCCAGTGGGGTGTCCTGAGGCATAGGTTCCCTACGTTTTGGGGCTGGAGGAGGAGCAGAGGTTGTCACAGGCACTGAGGAGGACAATGCCGATGGAACCGATAGTTGAGCCATCTGTGGGGACAGCAATCTCTGCATGACCTTGAAGGTGTCACGGTCTCAACACAAGGAGGGCTCCAGTTCCGAAGAGACAAGAATACCACCCTACGCCTAGGGCGACGGCTACGAGGCCGATGTGGGAGCCAAGCTCAACTGAGCCAACGCTCCGAGAGGGAGAGCGGGGTCGGACAAGGGTCCGATGCCACTTCCTCCCTTGGAGCCGACGAGAGAGGAAGAATCGAGGTAATCGAAGCCAACGTCAGAGCCGATGAGGATGTCATTGGAGCCGAAGGAACCACTATCGGAGTGTCCATGGACTCCGGCTCCGAACTAAGTATAGTTGGAGGAGGAATCGAAATCGAAGCGGATGGAGCCGAAGCCTGTTGAGGTGGGCTTGAAAGCATTTTAGCAAGGACCTGTGACTTAAGCAACCTACTGATCAGTCTCTCCACATCCTGATCCGATAACCTTGAGGATCGAGAGGAGTGGGAAGATGAGCGATGACTGGACTTGCTTTGGAGTAATGGTGATTATGGCAACGAGCAAATCCGCTCCAAAGAAGGAGACCTAGCTCTTTTGTGGCTCCTAGACGGCTCTGAAGTAACAGTTGGAGCTGACGGAGGGGTAATCTTGTCACTTGGTTTGTCAAGCTCACAAGTCGATTCCGAACATGGAGCTGACGGCTTGACTGGTTTTAAAGGTTTCACTGGCTGAGATACTTTAGCCGGGGAATCCTGTTTTAATAATCCATAGAGGATTATAAGAAGTTATGTACCTACCATAACGTTCCATGTTAGTTGCCTTCTTCTCGCCTTCTTTCTTGCTGGATGGGTTCGGAGCCGATCCTTGATGATGCTAGACTCTGAAACACCAACATGAAAATTTGATATGGCAGCCAACTGAACTCTAATGGTAGATGCAGATGATCCTAAATGAAAGAGTTCTGCTAGAAAGTCTAGAATAGACTGGATAGGTGCAGTAAAGGGATCTATGTTTTTTGATGTTGCCCAAAAAGAGAAGCGTTTCCATTTGCTACTATAAATCTTCCGGGTAGAAGATTTATGAGAGGCTATCAAGATATCTCGGACCGAGCGAGATATTGAGGGAAGCCTGGCTAAGGTTGGAATCGGAGAAACCACGCTGTGAGGTTTAGAGAAGGCAGAGATTGGTGCAGCTGACCCGATTGGTGGGTTATCAGATCTGGTACTGGGTCCAGATGCCAAGGCTGCTCCAAAAGGTAACGATGAAGAAAGGGAAACCATATATGTCGAGGCCAGTAAGGGGCAATGAGGATCATTGTCACTCTCAAGGCGATGGCTTTCTGAATTAGTTGAGATATCAGTGGAAAGGGGGGAAAGGCATATAGAAGTCCCTGGGGCCAATCGTGGACTAGAGCGTCTCTGGTGGGATGGCCTGGTAATGGGAAGAGAGTGAAGAAGTCGTGACACTTGCTGTTTTGGGGAGTAGCAAAAAGATCGCAGCAAGGCTGGCCCCATCTTAGGCATGAGAATTGCCCTGCTCAATTTGTCTGCAATAACGTTGGATTTCCCGGGAATGTGCGTTGCTATCAGAAAACGCTGAGAAGAGATCGCCCATTGCCAAAGTCTGAGTGCCTCTCGACATAAAGGGTATGATCTGGTTCCGCCTTGTTTGTTGATGTACCACACTACGGACATGTTGTCCGTTTGAATTGCAATAGTCCCAGTGGGAAGAGAGTCGTGAAGGGCTTGCAACGCTAAAAGCACTGCTCTCATCTCTAAGACATTTATGTGCAAGTGGCACTCGAAAGGTTGCCACGTGCCTTGGACTGTCCTGCCCTGATAATGCCCCCCCCCCCGATCAGGGAGGCGTCTGTTGTCAACGTGGTGACTGGGGGGGGGAAGTGAAGGGTCTTCCTCGGAGAAGTTGAGGTGATGTGATCCACCAAGACAGTTGATTCTTGCATGATTGAGTTATCAATATGGTATGGGACATCGGGAGCTGTTGAAAGGACCATTGAGTAAACAGCATCCATTGGAGGATCCTCATGTGAAAGCGAGCTAAGGGGAGAAGGGGAATAGCTGCTGCCATGAGTCCTAACACCTTCAAAACTAGTCTGGCTTTGACTTTGTTGCATTGTAAGAGAAGGAAACTTGGTTCGAATGTCTGACACTCTCTGCTCTGTGAGTCTGGCTGAAAGATTGAGTGTGTCTAAGGTGGCGCCTATAAAGGTAATAGATTGACAAGGCGACAAGGCAGATTTTTTGAAATTTATCGAAATGCCTAGAGCTTGGCAAGATTGGATGGTGAAGTCCCTGGATAGAAGAAGCTGATGTCTGGTGGTGGCGGTAAGGAGCCAGTCATCTAAATATGGAAACACCTGGAATCCTTGACATCTCAAGTGAGCCGCGACCACTGCCATGCATTTGGTAAACACACGGGGGGCTGTAGTGAGACCACAGGGCAGGGCCCTGAACTGGTAGTGACTGGCTCCCAGCCTGAAGCAGAGATATCTCCTGGAGCGTCTGTTCATCTTGATGTGGTAGTACGCGTCCTGAAGATCTATCGAGCACATCCAATTGTCCTGACCCAAGAAGGGAAGAATGGACTGTAGCGTGACCATCCGGAATTTTGTTTTCCTGACATACTTGTTTAAGTAGCTGAGATCCAGTATGGGTCTCCAGTCCCCTGTTTTTTTGGTACCAAAACAATTTGGAGTAGATTCCGGATCCTTGCTGGTCTGCTGGGACTGATTGGATCGCTTTTTGATAGCAGCTTTGAAATTTCTAATGCTGCTTGTTCCCTTAGACCGGGTGGAACGTCTGGAAGGGATCTTTTGGGTTGGGATGGGATGTGAACAAAGGGAATTTTGTAACCCTCGGATATGATCGACTGTACCCATTTGTCTTGAGTAAGGGAAAGCCAGGCTTTTGGGTACAGGGATAACCTTCCCCCGACTGCCTCCGAAGGTGGACAGCCGGGCAGCCCCTCAGGGATGCTGAAAGGGTTTGTCAGAGAACATTTCTCTGCTACCCTGGTTTTGCGGACCTCCTCTGCCTCTAGGGCGGCGTCTATTATTATTCCCCCCTCTGCCTCTAGAGGGGAATCGGCCTTGTGCATCAGATGAGACTCCCTGGGATTGTTTGCGGAACCACATCTTTCCTCCCCTCTGACCTTTGGGATAGGGTCTAGAAGGGGTAGAAAAACGGACTCCTACGGCAGAGAGAGTCTTACCTTCTACCTCGCACCTGGTCAATGTATCCTTCACCTGTGGACCAAACAAGGATGATCCATCAAAGGGAGAATTGGTGAAGGACGCCTTGAAAGGGTCCGCAAAGTTGCATAGCCGCATCCAGGCGTGATGTCGTAAGGCAACACCTGTGCCTGCGGCTCTACGCACCCCATCTGCAGCATATGAGACCAGCCGCATGGAGGAGTTAACGATGGAATTCAGGGTTGCCAACTGGGAGTTCATTGTGTCTTTGAACCCCTCAGCTGTAGGATCCTTTATCAGTTCACCCATATCCTTGAGTAAATCTCTCTGGAGACGAGTGAAGTGGCATAAGTAATTCAGCGAACGCATAGAAAAGGTCGCTGTTGAGAACATCCGCTTGCCGTACCTGTCCATGGTCCTAGATTCCTTATTAGGAGGATGGACAGGAACCGAAGGATCAGCTAACTCCTTCTTAGTGGCCGCAGCCACCACCATGGCATCAAGAGGGACACCTTTGGATAAAAAATCTTTATCTCTAGGGGCAGTAATAAATTTAGATGGTCTCCTCGGGGTGGGTTCCACTGAATCAGGAGCCATCCAAGCCTTCCTTGCCACCACTTCCATAAGGGGGTCAAAGGGAGGGGACACCCAGGAGGTAGAAGGGCGAGAGCCAAATGCCTCAAGATACACTGACTCATCCTCCAAAGGGTTAAGGGCTGGCCAGTTCCCCCTCTGTTTCAGGATCTCAAGGATGTCAGCAAAGGAGACATCCTCAGAGGGGGATCGAGGGGAACCTTCGGATTCCTCTAAGTCAGTGTCAGAGGTGATAGACTCAGGGGAGTCAATGTGCTTCCTCTTGCACTGCCTCTTCCTTGGGGGATCTCCTACCGGGTCAGGAGAGGTCTCGGAAGAGGAGGAAATTCCCAATGGGGAAACTTGAGGAGTTGGCTCTCTGCGGTCTAAGACAAGGGGGTGAGTAGAAATCACCGCAGGCACTGTAGATGGGGGGCTGAAGGAGCCGACTGTGGGGCAGAACCTGGTTCTAGCATGCTCCGCATGACCTCGAAGGCACCCCTGTCAGGCAAGGCCAGAGGCCCCCGCTCCGAAGAGACAAGGACCTCTCCCGGCACCGACAGGGATGGCTCCGAAGCTGATGTCGGAGCCGAACTCACCAGCGCCGAAGCCCCGAGAGGGAGAGCAGGGTCGGACAAGGGTCCGATGCCACACGCCCCCTCGGAGCCGACGAGGGAAGCTTGGCACCAAGATCCCTCCAAGGAGGAGATCGGAGCAGACGACGGAGCCGAAAGGGAAGGTATCGGATCCGACGCACCGACAGTCATGGCTCCGACAAGCCCTGGCTCCGAACTCAAAGGAGTCGGAGGAGGAATGTATTGGGGAACGGAAATAGCCACTGACTGGTGAGTCGGGCTATGCAGCATTTGGGCCAGTGCCTCGGACTTGAGAAGTCTACTCACTACCCTTTATAAATCGTGGTCAGATAACCTGGAAGACCGTGAGGAATGAGTTTTATGGCTCCGTTCAGAAAGAAGAGGGGATCCTGGCGCCGAATGCACGGAGCCGATAGAGGGGGATCTGGACCTCTTCCTAGACTGTGGCTCCGATAAGAGTATCGGAGCCAATGGAGTTTTATCAGCCTCGGCTCCAGCCAGAGCCGAGGTAACAGTATGAGGCTTGGAAACATCGGCTCCGGTCGGAGCCGATGTCAAAGCCGACTTAATCTTTCCAGCAGTCGACTC